>NC_069504.1:547106852-547166852 GCF_027579735.1 Bombina bombina | reverse complement strand
TCAATATCTGACTGATCTGTAATCCCAGTTTTATGTTATGATCACATTTAGCTATATATCTGAAGTATACTAAATTTGGGCTAATATGTCTAGAAATAAACATAGCTCAGTGTCGAGTTTCACATAGTTACATAACAACCTATTACATATTGCTAGAAATTATATTCAGCCCAGCATATAGTAATTCAGCACCACAAATAGTTAAAGGGACAGTCTACCATAGAATTGTTATTGTTTAAAAGATAGATAATCCCTTTATTACCCATTCCCCAGTTTTGCATAACCAACACAGTTATATTAATATACTTTTTACCTCTGTGATTACCTTGTATCTAGGAACCTTCTTCCAGCCCCCTGATCACATGACAATGTTTATTATCTATTGTCTTTCATTTAGCATTGTTTTGTGCTAAATCTTAAATTAGGGGGGCGCAATTCTTACCTTGCCCTGGGCGCTGACAACCCACGCTACGCCACTGTATATATATATATATATATATATAAATATATCACCCTTTAGTTTACTGTGGGACTTTTCATAGACCATGTATAACAAAATACTGTTACAGACTGATTGCACTGCAAATTAGGATAAAAGTAATTTGAAATATTGAAGGAAGCCCCACCAGCACAAGAAAACATGCTGCACTAGTAACTTGTGGTTATTAAGCATTTTGAATGTTTTTATAAACAGCAGTACTTGAATAATTTGTTATTCCATGGATTTGATTCCTGAATCAAGTGTATGTGTATGTATGTGTGTGTATATATATATATATATATATATATATATATATATATATATATATATATATATATAGCATGCTGACTCATACAAGAAAAAAAAATTAAGGATAAAAAAGGAGGAAGATTAGAGAATACCATCCTAAGCAATTTTCACAGCATAACAACCATTTCTAACAGGAGCATAAGGGTTAAAAAAGCATGATGAGTTCTGCTGGGAGCCTTTATGTCCTGTCCTGCATGGCAGCACACATTATTTACAGCCCTCTCTTACCTCATTCAGTATCAGTATAATAATTCTTCACACAGTACTACTACTGCCTGCCCTGGGATGTTGGCTGAGACATGGACAACCTCTGCTGCTCTTGAGCTAATAAATAACCGACTACACGAATAAAATAACTGCTTAGATATTCCCACATACAGCGGAGGATAAATATCTGCTAAGAACTGCACATTCCAAAACCAAAGCACATTTTTATTGCCAGTGGCTGGTACATATAACGGACCTTGCTGTCACAATGTGTATGAAGAGTTAATTCAGGATTAAACATGAAATTACTATATGGGCTAGCACCAGCAGCAACAATTAGGATAAAGACAACAAGAGAACACACCTTGTTTTACAGAGCTCCTCTCCGCTCAACGGCTATCTCCTCAATGAGATTTTCGCGCCGTTGAGGGGGAGGAGCCTCGTGGGCCATCACATGGACGCAACAGCGTATCACAGTGAGGCTGGCTAAGGCAGTGGGAGGAGGCAGAGGCAGAGCACAGGCTGAAGCCCAACACCGCACACTTCAGCCTGTGCGATTAAGGCTCTATGAGCAGTGCCGGGCTGGGAGGAGCTACGCCTGCACAGTGAAGCATAGGATCACTGTGCAGGATAGGGGCTCTCTCTGTTCGCACGTGCGATGGTTAGGTGTGTGCACAGCAGCCTGCCTGGTCGGGAGAGGAGGAGTGAGATGAGAAGCTAGTGACGTCAGCTGTCAGGCAGAGCCAAATACTGTCTGCTATGCTCTGTTATCCGCCCGGTCCTAGCTCCCTCCCTCCTGCCTCCTAGACCTAGGCTAGTAGTAGTAAAGTATGTACAGACACAGTAATACAGTACAGAGTCTCAGACAGTATACTAGGCAGTTGCTGGGGATAATAATAAAATATTAATTTTTCAGATAGGATCATAGGAGGCTATTTGAAAAATTATATTTTATTGAATAAATATTTTTTATTTTTTTTTGCTAAATCTGGCTGGGGGTTCACGTGCAAATGTGCATAAACGGAGGAGCCTCCACTGACTCATAGTAACACTATCTAATAAAAATTATTTAAAAAAATTGCAATAAAAAGTGAAAAGGGCTCAAACATATAAGTTCTCAGGTTTTAGAAAAAAAAAATGGCATGTAAAGAGCTTTAACATAGAGATACATATATATACATGTCTAAATATGTTTATGCATGTACATATGTATGTATTTATATATGTATATGTGTATTTACAGATATATATATATATATATATATATATATATATATATATATATATATACATATGTACACACACACACACACATATATATATATATATATATATATATATATATGTGCATTGGATCTCTTTGCATATTTATGCAATATTCGAATTTAATAATGGTTTTAACTGTTTTTACTGTAAATATTTCACCTTCCAATGTTCTTCATGTAGGGGAATATGTTCTTTGTGTTTTTAAACAGATATATAACATAATTTATGTAAGAACTTACCTGATAATTCATTTCTTTCATGGTAGCGAGAGTCCACAAGCTAGTTACTGATGGGATATACATTCCTACCAGGAGGGGACAAAGTTTCCCAAACCTCAAATGCCTATAAATACAACTCCCACCTCAATCATACCTCAGTTTAACGTATAGCCAAGTTAGTAAGGTGTATAAGGAGTAAAAGCATAAAAAAGAGGAACAGGATAAATAATGTGCTTTATACAAAAAAAATATAACCCCACAAAAATGGGTGGGTCTGGAGGCAGCGGATGCCATAGGAATCAATGGGAGTCTGAAAGCAGCGAAAGCCCATGTTCGCTGCTGCCCGATATCCCATTGATTCCTATGGTAATGTCTACACCTAACACCCTAACATGTACCCCGATTCTAAACACCCCTAATCTGCCCCCCCTACACCGCCGCCACCTACATTATACTTCTTAACCCCTAAACTGGCGCTCACGGACCCCGTCACAACTAAATAAAGTGTTTAACCGCTAAACCCGGAGCCCACCGCCAACTACATTATACATATTAACCCTAAACTGCCCCCCCTACACCGCCGCCACTATATTAAATGTATTAACCCCTAAACCTAAGTCTAACCCTAACACCCCCTAACTTAAATATAATTTAAATAAATCTAAATAAATTATTCCTATTTAAAACTAAATACCTATAAAATAAACCCTAAGATAGCTACAATATAACTAATAGTTACATTGTAGCTAGCTTAGGGTTTATTTTTATTTTACAGGCAACTTTGTATTTATTTTAACTAGGTAGAATAGTTATTAAATAGTTATTAACTATTTAATAACTACCTAGTTAAAATAAATACAAAAGTACCTGTAAAATAAAACCTAACCTAAGTTACAATTACACCTAACACTACACTATAATTAAATTAATTACCTACATTAACTACAATTAAATAAAATTATATAAAGTACAAAAAACCCCCACTAAATTACAGAAAAAAAAAATAATAATTACAAGATTTTTAAACTAATTACACCTAATCTAATCCCCATAACAAAATAAAAAAGCCCCCCAAAATAAAAAAAAGTCCTACCCTACACTAAATTACAAATAGCCCTTAAAAGGGCTTTTTGCGGGGCATTGCCCCAAAGTAATCAGCTCTTTTACCTGAAGAAAAAAAAGTACAATATCCCCCCAACATTAAAACCCACCACCCACATACCCAACCCTACTCTAAAACCCACCCAATCCCCCCTTAAAAAAACCTAACACTAACCCCTTGAAGATCACCTTACCTTGAGAAGTCTTCACCCAACCGGGCCAAAGTCCTCAACGGAGCCGGGCGAAGTGGTCCGCCAGACGGGCAGAAGTCTTCATCAAAGCCGGGCAGAAGAGGTCCTCCAGACAGGCAGAAGTCTTCATCCAGACGGCATCTTCTATCTTCATCCATCCGGCGCGGAGCGGCTCCATCTTCAAGACATCCGACGCGGAGCATCCTTCCTGGCCGACCCGGCGAATGAAGGTTCCTTTAAGTGATGTCATCCAAGATGGCATCCCTTCAATTCTGATTGGCTGATAGAATTCTATCAGCCAATCGGAATTAAGGTAGGAAAAATCCTATTGGTTGATACAACAGAAATTGATGACAACACTGGCATTGGTGCTGGAGTTACCATTTTTTAATAAGTAACAGGTATTTTCGAAGGGTTAATAACCATTGGGCCACTGATTTAACTATGAATATATACAGGGTAGATCCACTTTAGTGAAATCAGTGGCCCAATGGTTATTAACCCTTCGAACAAATATATGTTACTTATTCAAAAATGGTAATTACAGCACCAATGCCAGTGTTGGCATCAATTTCTGTGCCCAAAACAACATTGGGCCAGGCTAAAAACAATTGCATGTCATGGAGGGGGATCTACCCTGTATATATTCATAGGGAAATCAGTTGCCCAATGGTTATTAACCCTTTGAAAATATCAGTTACTTATTCAAAAATGAGAATTAGAGCACCTATGCCAGGGTTGGCATCAATTTCTGTGCCCAAAACACCATTGGGCCAGGCTAAAAACAATTGTATGTCATGGAGGGGGGATATACCCTGTATATATTTATAGTGAAATCAGTGGACCAATGGTTATTAACTTTTTAAAAATGTTACTTATTCAAAAATGGTTATTACAGCACCGATGCCGGTGTTGGCATCAAGTTCTGTGCCCAAAAAAACACTAGGCCAGGCTAAAAACAATTGCATGTCATGAAGGGGGATCTACCCTGTATATATTCATAGTGAAATCAGTGGCCTAATGGTTATTAACCCTTTGAAATTATCAGTTACTTATTAAAAAATGAGAATTAGAGCACCTATGCCAGGGTTGCATCAATTACTGTGCCTAAAACATTATTAAGCCAGGCTAAAAACAATTGCATGTCATGGAGGGGGATGTACCCTGTATATATTCATAGTGAAATTAGTGGCTCAATGGTTATTAACCCTTCGAAAATATCTGTTGCTTATTCAAAAATGGTAATTACAGCACCAATGCCAGTGTTGGTATCAATTTATGTGTCCAAAACACCATTGGGCCAGGCTTAAAACAATTGCATGCCAATGAGGGGGATCTACCCTGTATATATTCATAGTGAAATCAGTGGCCCAATGTTTAGTAACCCTTTGAAAATATCAGTTACTTATTAAAAAATGAGAATTAGAGCACCTATGGCAGGTTTGGCATCAATTTATGTGCCCTAAACACCATTGGACCAGGCTAAAAACAATTGCATGTCATGGAGGGGGATCTACCCTGTATATATTCATAGTGAAATCGGTGGCCCAATGGTTATTAAGCCTTTGAAAATATCTGTTACGTATTCAAAAATGGTAATTACAGCACCAATGCCAGTGTTGACATCAATTTCTGTGCCCAATACACCATTGGGCCAGGCTAAAAACAATTGCATGTCATGGAAGGGGATCTACCCTGTATATATTCATAGTAAAATCAGTGGCCCAATGGTTATTATACCTTTGAAAATATCTGTTACTTATTCAAAAATGGTAATTACAGCACCAGTGCCAGTGTTTGCATCAATTTATGTGCCCAAATCACAATTGGGCCAGGCTAAAAACAATTGCATGTCATGGAGGGGGATCTACCCTATTTATATTCATAGTGAAATCAGTGGCCCAATGGTCATTAACCCTTTGAAAATATCAGTTACTTATTCAAAATAGTAATATTGGTATTGGAGCCAACATATGCCCTTTTTTCCAGTTTGCATATCCAATTGTTTTATAAAGGGATTCCACCTCTGTGTAACTACATTATATGAATCATATTATTATTTAAATAAAACCTATATTTTTATTTTAAAGTCAATTTAAAGCAGTCAGACAAAAAATTTGAATAAGAAACCAACTTTCACAAATAAGAAACAGCTTGAATAAGAAACCAACTTCCTTGTCGTGCCATTTCTCCACATTTAATTGAAAGCAAAAGAGCAGCTAGTTTTCAGGCAAACTGCAGAAGTGAATGCTGTGACATCACAAGTTCTTTAGCAAAATGGGAACTAGATTTATTTTTGATGGTGCTTTGACACATACTGAAAATGTAATTGCAAAAAAAAAGAATTGTACTTAAAAAAGAAAAAAACTGTATTGCATTTCCTAAAAACAAGAGTAATTCCAAAAATGAAAATTGTACATCCAAAAAAAAATAATTGTATTTGTAATTAAAGCTTAGTATTCTAAAAAAAAACTAATGCTGCAAACATTTGTAAATGCTTTTTGCTAAGAAAAAAAGTTGTAGTTTCACACTAAAATGCATCAGACTGTCTTTTGATTGATAAATTATATTTTATATTTTTTAGTCTATTTAACGTGTATATTTTTAGTATTTTACATGATGTAAAATTATATTAATAATGAGATTGTGCCTTCTTCAATAGGTTTTTATAGGAGATGCTCCTCTATGCAAGTTTAAATTAATTTTCAAGAGTTCTTTTCAAAGTGTTTGCAGTGCACCTAGATTATGGAACTCACGGTCACAAATATTTGTTCCAGTTTACAAGTTCCATAATGTAGGAGCAGGCACTTTAATAGGCACTCTTATGACTGTGGTTAGACTTAGCGTGCATAGGGGCGCATTCCTTATGAAAACCCGGTCACAAAGAAGCAATCACGTTTAAGGGTCTCTTAGGAAGATACAATGGGGCCTAGTTATCAAGCCGTCTACTTTACCTGCCTTCGCCGGTCCAATACGCCCGCCTAAGCTCGCCTACCATCGCCGCTGCGGACCTGAAAATTTTTGCCTAAGTTATCAAAAAAACTGTCAAAAAGCCGCGCACCAAGTACGGGGCGATGAGCAGCGGACTGTGAGAGTTATCACTCATCCGATCTCGCTGCTCTTCGGCTTTTTGACAGCTTTATTGCTAGCCTGTCACTAAGCACCCACACTAACTACACTGTTCTACCCCCTATACCGGCACTCCTAGACCCCGCCGCAACTCTTATAAATGTATTAACCCCTAAACCGCCACTCCCGGACAACGCCGCCACCTACATTATACCTAGTAACCCCTATCCTGCCCCCCCCATACCGCCACCACCTATAATAAAGTTATTAACCCCTATCCTGCGGATCCCGGACCTCGCCGCAACTAAATAAATAGTTTAACCCCTAAACCGCCGCTCCCGGACCCCGCCGCAACCTATATTAAACGTATTAACCCCTATTCTGCCCCCCCTACACCGCCGACACTGTAATAAAATTATTAACCCCTAAACCTAAGTCTGACACTAACCCTAACACCCCCCTAACTTAAATATTAATTAAATAAATCTAAATAATATTTCTCTTATTAACTAAATTATTCCTATTTAAAAATAAATACTTACCTTTAAAAGAAACCCTAATATAGCTACAATATAAATAATAATTATATTGTAGCTACCTTAGGATTTATTTTTATTTTACAGGCAACTTTCAATTTATTTTAACTAGGTACAATAGCTATTAAATAGTTATTAACTATTTAATAGCTACCTAGTTAAAATAAAGAGAAATTTACCTGTAAAATAAATCTTAACCTAAGTTACAATTAAACCTAACACTACACTATCATTAAATTAATTACATAAATTAGCTACAAATAACTAAAATTAAATTAAATTAAATAAACTAACTAAAGTACAAAAAATAAAAAAAATAAGTTACAAACATTTTAAAAATATTACAACAATTTTAAGCTACTTACACCTAATCTAAGCCCCCTAATAAAATAACAAAGCCCCCCAAAATAAAAAAATTCCCTACCCTATTCTACATTAAAAAGTTACCAGCTCTATTACCTTACCAGCCCTTAAAAGGGCCTTTTGCGGGGCATGCCCCAAAGAAAACAGCTCTTTTGCCTGTCAAAGAAAAATACAACCCCCCCAACATTAAAAAACACCACCCACATACCCCTAATCTAACCCAAACCCCCCCTTAAATAAACCTAACACTACCCCCCTGAAAATCATCCTACCTTGAGCCGTCTTCAGCCAGCCGACCACCGATGGAACCGAAGAGGAGATCCGGAGCGGAAGTAGTCATCATCCAAGGGGCGCTGAAGAAGTCTTCCATCCGATGAAGTCATCATCCAGGCGGCGCTGAAGAGTTCTTCCATCCGATAGAAGTCTTCATCCAGGCGGCGTCTTCAATCTTCATCTATCTGGAGCGGAGCGGAGCCACCTTCAGACGAGCCGACGCGGAGCCATCCTCTTCTTCCCGACGACTAACGACGAATGAAGGTTCCTTTAAGGGACGTCATCCAAGATGGCGTCCCTTCAATTCCGATTGGCTGATAGGATTCTGTCAGCCAATCGGAATTAAGGTAGGAAAAATCTGATTGGCTGATTGAATCAGCCAATCAGATTGAAGTTCAATCCGATTGGCTGATCCAATCAGCCAATCAGATTGAGCTTGCATTCTATTGGCTGATCTATGGTCAGACTCCCATTGATTCCTATGGGATCTGCCGCCTACAGGGCGGCGGTTTGAAAACCAGGTACGCTGGGCCTGAAAAGTGCCGAGCGTACCTGCTAGTTTTTTGATAACTAGCAAAAGTAGTCAGATTGTGCCGCACTTGTTTGCGGAACATCTGTAGTGACGTAAGCATCGATCTGTGTCGGACTAAATCCGGCGGATCGAAACTTACGTCACAAAATTCTACTTTTGCAGGTGTCTAGGGCTTGATAACTAAGGCGAATCAGCCTCGCCACAAATACGCTGCGGAATTCCAGCGTATTTGAGGTTGACGGCTTGATAACTAGGGGCCAATGTAGCAAGTAGCAGGGCCATGAATAACAGTTTAACTACTATTAAGATCCAGTAAAAGAAGATATTAGATTGTGTTTTGCGTAGAAACTAAAAGATTCTCTGGGGTCCCCTTTGTTCAGAAATAGCAGACATGCATGGTTTTGCCATTGCTTTTTGGTAATTTGAAGGCCACGAATTACAGCTGTGCACCACACATCTTTTATTTTCGGCAGTTAATGGAGTTAATTAAGTAGCTTGTAAGGTTAATTTTAGCTTTAGTGCAGAGATTACCCTCCCATCTGACACTTCCCACCTACTTATCCCTCCCAAACAGCTCTATTCCCTCCCTCACCCCCCACTGGTCACCACCACCTTAGGTACTGGCAACAGTTTTGTTTTTGTTTACATTTTCCTATTTGCTACAGTATGAGATCCCCCCTTTACCCTAAAACCTCCCAGACAGATCTCTAACCCTCCCCACTAGCTAGTGTCCACCATCTTAGGTACTGGCAGCTGTAGAACACTTTTTTTAATATATATATATATATATATATATATATATTTTTTTTTTATATATATATATATTTAAACATTTTCTGTAGTGTAGTGGTCCCCCCTCCCACAATCATTAGTTAGGGACCCCCCTCCTTTTTGCTGTAGCATAGCGCCCCTTCCCTCCTTCTCCCTTTATTTTTTATTTTCTGCAGTGTAGGGTGCTCCCACTCCCTCCTCCCTCCCCCATCACTGCTGGGCTGCCCACCCACCTCCCAGATTCCCTCTCACACCTCCCGATGGCACCAGCAGAGGATCGTTACCGACGGAGACACACTTTAACGATCTGGCATCTGCCTTCATATGGAAGCGGAACACTGATCATTATTTATTTTGCTCGAATTTTGTAATTTGTAAATACACACTGCAGTCTTTGCAAGCCTGGCTAGCTATGTCTACTGCATAAATGAGTGGTAGGTGAAGTTTGACCATTGTAAAACAACTGCAGAAAACAAGATGTTAATTTCTTCTGAAAATGTTTATACTTTGCTGATGTGTAAGTCGATTGCAAGGCAAAATAATAGCTGTTTATTGTCTCTTTATTTCCCTTTAACCATCTGCCAGAACTAAATGTTGTCAAACATATTTATAAAATAAGTAAATGATATATACAGTATATATATATATATATATATATATATATATATATATCTTAACCTTTCTAATCTCATACAGATACTGAAATTAATGTGCCTGCAGTTTTCAAGGAATATTTGGGGATGCTGGAGTTCTCAAAAGAGGATGAACTAAAACTTATTAATAACCTTATTTTGGGTAAGTTAATATTGTTATATGGTAGTATTACAGAATTTATAGTATCAGGTATTGTATTATTGATTCTTTAAAATTTGGACAAACACTAACATAACTTAACCCTTTAAATGTGTGCTATGCTTTTACATTAAAAAATAAAACCATAAACTAAAAGTTGATCACCGTACTGTTTTTCATTGAGGAGACAAGTAAAGAATTGCTTATATGTCTTTAATCAGACTTCTGCTGACAAGTAAGTTCCCAGTGGCTTGTAATGGCAGTATCCAGTACTGTATGGTGAGAATGTACAAGCAACCATAATAGAAGCGACTTGTTACTTTAATTTTCACTCTACAGAATGTCTTGTAATGGCAGCATCCTTTTTTTTACAGTGAGTGTGTACAAACGGCCGTGATAAAAGCTTTGTTGTCAATCAGGATATATGATAATCGTTTAATAAGCACATTTACAACATTATTTGTTATTAATATGTCATCCTGCACACATGCCCAATATACCTATTATTTATTATTGTATATCATATTTTATGTTTGTTATTATGCTAGAGGTTGTTATACATTAAGGAGAGAGTGAGGAGTTTCTGCTATCTCAGCAGGGGACACTGTCACAATGTCTCAGCAGCACTCAGAGCTTCAGACCTATTCAGTACAGCTCATTCAGCCAGACCTGCACAGGGAGGAGGCCATTCATCAAATTATAGACACCCTGCAACATTTGCAGAGTGAAGCTAACGACATATTTGACAGAGTCCTGCAGTGGGTAGAAACAAAACAAGCTCAGCTTCAGGGGATCAATAACCGGCTGACCTTAGCACAGGCTAAAATAGAGCGGATTAAAGGCAGAAAGAAAGAAAGAAAGAAAGAAAGAAAGAAAGAAAGGTCTTCTCCAGTGCTAAATACCCTGCTCCTGAAAAACTTCATGACTACTGTTCCATCTTTGCAGGTGCACAAGACTTATGGTCAGAGAAGAAAACTTGGCACAAAATTCAAAGCAAACACCGCCCACTGGATGAGCAGGCTCTGTTTGAGAAGCTAAAATATTTTCCAGTGTATGTGAATTCAAGAGGGCAAGAGTGTGCAGAGGAAGGTCTGGGTAGCCTCCCCCGGAACATCAATTCTGTTAACTCTTTATTGCTTTTCAACACAACAGAAAACCTTTATAGAAAATATTTTTTTCTGGACCCATTAGCTGGGGTTGTGACACAAATGCTGCATTGGAGTGAGATGAGGAGAAGAAACCTTTTGATGCTCCCCTCTCCATCAGCAAGAGGGAGCAGTTGGAGAGACAGACAACAGAAAACTATTTATATGTGCCCTGAGTCCCCTACTCCCTACCAGACCTCCCAGGGGTGGCTGATGATCTCATGTACAGTGCTGATCTGGGACCAGGGATTGCCCCTTCAGCCCTAGGTGCTGTTATTCCAGAGCTTCCAACATTCAGTATCAAGGAGAATGCAAGCATCTCTAGGATAGATTTTCAGGATGGGAAACAGATACCACCACCACTAGATTACAAGTGGCAGGCTAAAGTTAGCACGGGTTACGATAAGCAATATCGCGACCAAACTAACTTGCGCACATATTACATGTTGAAAGTAAATGGGTGTGCTCGAATGCAAACAGAATTTTCACTCGTCAGGTTAGCACGTCTGAATACTTAGCGTAAAGTGTAAAGGGTAAAAAAAAAATCTGCACCAAACACAGTATGCTTAAATAAAGTGTTACACTCATATATACACTTTCTGATAAAAAAAATTATTCACAGCGCGTTAATTAACTGCGGCATTGCTTAGATATAAAGCACAATATACATGGTTGATATATGTATTTAAGATCTCAGTTTTGAATGTGTTACCATTTCTTTATTTTTCATTCTTTTATTTAAAGAGACTATCATATTAGGCAGGCAAGCAAGGTAGTTTGTGTAGGGTTTAAAGACTATAAAGAATGCTGTATAATATGCCTGTGCTTGTAATGCAAGTGTTTCATGTGTAGTTTTTATCTCAATGTGTTATCATATCTTATTATTTTCTCTCCTTTTACAGATCTTAAACCACGTGGTGTTGTCGTTAATATGATCCCTGGTTTACCAGCTCACATCATGTTCATGTGTGTGCGATATACAGATTACATAAATGATGCAGACAGAATAAAGTCGCTCATGAATGCAAACATTAATGGTATTAAAGACGTTATTAAGGTGAGAAACTTTTTTTTTGTCTTTATATCTGATATTTATATAATATAAAGGTCTAGGGGCCGAATTATCAAGCTCCAAAGGGAGCTTGATGCCCCTGTTTCCGCGTGAGCCTTTAGGCTCACCGGAAACAGCAGTTATGAAGCAGCGGTCTAAAGACCGCTGCTCCATAACTTTTCCACCTGCTCTGAGGCTGCGGACATCAATCTGCTTAATCGTATAGGATCAGGCTGATTGACACCCCCTGCTAGCAGCCGATTGGCCGCGAATCTGCAGGGGGCGGCATTGTACAAGCATTTCATAAGAACTGCTTTGCAATGATAAATGCCGACAGCGTATGCAGCTACATCGTATCATGTCCTCTCGCACTTTCATAAATCGGCCCCCTAGAGTCAATAAAACAAGGTTGTGCAAAATCTTGCTATAAAAAACTTGCTGCAACTTCATAAGGGTTTTGTAACTGCTCCTGATTAGAGCAGCAAGTTTCAAATTTAGCTAATCAGTTGAGCCGTATCAGTCTCACAAATTCTACATCTTGATGCATAGAACAGGTTCCACTGTCAAGAATACCAGCATCACAGAACAAAGAAGTAAAAACAAATAAAATAAAGCCGCCATAAAACAGTCCTGTCTCACATATGGGCACTAGAAAATGTTAAAATAGTAAAAGCAAACCGAGACAAGATATGTCCCAAGGCCAATACTCTTCCCGTGAATTCTGGATGCATGACCAAGGCTTAGGTGACAAACCCTGACCATGCCCTCAGAATGTCCACGTGCAGCTCCTCATTCTGACGTTTCTGAGCAACAATACAGACATGCAAAATTCTACACGTTTAAATTTACCATGTTTCATGTATGTTTGTCATTTGTTGTCACTTCTGCGCAATATTTTCTCATTTCACATATGAGATTTCTTGGAGAAATTTCTATTTCACTGTATCTCCAAAAGAGGCAATAAGAACACATACTAAAACCAGTTTCACTGTATATTGACTGATCTTGAAGGCTGGTAGATTACTTTGAAATCAGCAGATTAGAAGCAGCTATTTTAAGCTAATGGAATTAATGTGTAACTCCCAAAGTCCCTTTCACTTAAGGAGTTTGCAGATAACCATTTAAACGTGCATTATTAAATATTTAAACACTGCTACTTCTAAAATTGTATAATTGTGGTTTAATCCAGTTTCTCTTAGCAAACAGCTGATAGTGTTCAAATTTAAATATCAGTTCCTTATGGACAGCTCCATCACTGGACATGGAATAAAAGACGTTCCATAGTTTAGTGAGACTCCTGGTTATATTTATTTTCAGAGCACTGAGGTGAGGAATTAATTAAATCCCTAAACATTTGTTTTATTTATATTGTTCTTTATTAGAAAATGGGATATTTAAAATTTTATTTTTAATAGTGTAATTTTAGATTCATAACTTTGGATTTTTATTAAATAATATGTATAAATAAGATAAACTTCTAGATCAAGTCAAGGGGTCAATTTATGAAGCAGCGGATGCTGCTTCCGACCCTCTTCGCTTCAGTTTCGACTGAAGCGGAAGTTAAGAAGCAGTGGTTCTAAGACCGCTGCTCCTTAACTCGTCCGCCATCTCTGAGGTGGCGGACAGCAATCAGCCCGATCGAATACGATCGGTTTGATTGACACCCTCTGCTAGCGTCCGATTGGCCGCAAATCTGCAGAGGGCGGTATTGCGCCAGCAGTTCACCAGAACTGCTGGTTCAATGATAAATGCCAACAGCGTATGCTGTTGGCATTTATGGATGTGTGGCGGACATGATTCGGACATGTCTGTCCGCACCTACATAAATAGAACCCATTGGCCGGCACGGAAAGTATTGGTTCACGCGTACCTGTCCCCCCAGGATCACAAAATGCGTGCAGAATATTGCAGCAGTACGCTGCCCATATTTAACATTGCACAATCGTTTGCTTATGCATTGCAGCCCCCTGCTTGAGCTAGTCCAATGACGTGTGAGTAGTGGTTGTCAATCACCCCAGGGTGAACTACCTGAGGTGATTTCATATGCCTAATACTGGTTAGGAAACTGCGGTCTGATGACTGCTACTTCCTAACTTTTGCAGCAATCGGCCCCCAGAGCTGCATACGCATCTTGATAAATGGGGGCCATACTTTGGTGTAATGTTAAGAAACTACTTGCTAAGTTTTTCTTTTTAAAAAAGCATTTTTGTTTAATTTTTCCATTTCTGCCTAAAGTGAATTTACATATATATATATATATATATATATATATATATATATATATATATATATATACTTTCTATCAAACTCCTATTGAAGTTGCAATATAACACTAAATAAATGTCATATTAGTCATTAAGCCCATAATTTTTTTCTGGTAATTGTCAATCTCCAGTTAACCAATAGGAGAGTTCTCTCTAAATTAATTTAGTCTCAGATTTGATTTGTCACTTATGCAAGAACTGTAATTCTTAATTAATGTGTTTTTTCTTTATCTAGGAACATGCAGATGACTTTGAAATCTTGTCATTTTGGCTTTCTAATGTGCATCATTTTCTCAACTGTTTAAAACAGTACAGCGGAGAAGAGGTATGATGTATGTTTTTACACACAGTGGGCTAGCTAATGTTAGCGTGGGATACCTAAGCAATATCGCAACCACGCTAAATAGCGCACATATTACAAGTTGAAAGTAAACAGTTGCCCTCAGGCACAAACAGAAATTTTACTCAAAGTATTAGTGCGCCTGAAGACCTAGGGGCTGATTTACTATTCTGCGAATGCAGCTGTTTCTGTGCGAGCCTTCATATAATAAATCTACTCCTAGTGTAAAGTGTAAGGGTTAAAAATAAATTGCACAAAACACATCACAAACACATTAAAATAAACTATTACACACATATATGCACCATTTAAAAAAATCATGAAAATATTAGTAAAAATGCGCTTTTTAATTTGTAAAACATGTGCTAACCTTGCCTTGTTTAAATTTCACTTTGAGAGCAGTTAGCATGTGAGCGAAAAATTGTTAGTGTGCCACTTGTAATCTGGCCCAGTATGCCCAGTATGTTTTTTGCAAAATCGACTGCATTTTATATTGTTCCCAAATTAGGCAAGACAGTATACTGTCAATCTATGCAGTATGGTGATGTAGATTATATCTAGTCACACTACACCTCCTATAGAGACACACAGACTATTACAGTACATGCTTAGGATCAGTGGAAAGAATACATAACAAGGTCTAGTGGTGAAGCCATAAAATATGGTAAAACTTTGAAATAATAGTGTAGGGCATGCGCTTGGGCTTCTTTAAAAAAAATATCTTGCAGAAGGGGCAAAAAATAAACATAACACTATCAATGCCTTCATATGCATCAGTACAGAGTTGCTTGTTGTACTGTTTATTTCTCTTGTAAAGGTGTATCCAGTCCACGGGTTCATACATTACTTGTGGGATATTCTCCTTCCCAACAGGAAGCTGCAAGAGGACACCCACAGCAGAGCTGTCTATATAGCTCCTCCCCTAACTGCCACCCTCAGTCATTCTCTTGCAGCTCTCGACAAGAAAGGAAGTATCAAGAGAAATGTGGGTAAGCCTGATACAGTGATTTAACAGCAACTGGGATTATGATTGCAAAAAAGGGTAATATTCATGTTAATACTCATATTACTTAGTGTAAAAACTTTTGCATGTTTTATTGTAAAAACGTTTTTTCTCTGAGGGTGATAAATCTTTATTTGGGGCCTAGTTTTTTACATGGCTTGTTAGATCACTCCTAGGAGTACTTTTTTTAAGGCCCTCTGACATTCAGTGCATGGTGGGAGGGGCCTATTTGCGCACACTTTATGCGCAGTTGATATTCAGACTGAGACATCCAGCTTCCCTAAAGGAGTCCTCTGGCATCTAGGATCACTATAGAGGGTGTTTTTCCTGCAAAAAATCGTGTTTAAGGGCAGGTAGGGCCACAGCAGAGCTGTGTCAGTGTGTTTGACTGTTTTTTAATGGTTTTTCCGTTTTTCTAATCCGTTTTGGGGCCTAAGGGGTTAATCATCCATTTGCAAGTGGGTGCAATGCTGCTTTAGTCTCTTATACACACTGTAAATTTTTCGTAGAGTTTACTACTTTTTATCACTGTTTTGCAGTTTATGGGGTAGTTTTTTTCTCTTAAAGGCACAGTACCGATTTTGTTTAATTGCTTTTTCACATTTATTAAAGTGTTTTCCAAGCTTGCTGGTCTCATTACTAGTCTGTTAAACATGTCTGACATAGAGGAAACTCCTTGTTCATTATGTTTAGAAGCCATTGTGGAACCCCCTCTTAGAATGTGTGCCAATTGCACTGACCTTTCTATAAGTTATAAAGACCATATTATGGGTTTTAAGGATTTATCACCAGAGGTTTCTCAGACTGACAAAAGGGAGGTTAAAGCACCTAGCTCTCCCAATGTGTCAGAACCTATATCTCCCGCGCAAGTGACGCCAAGTACATCTGGCGCGTCCAATGCGTTTACCTTACAAGACATGGCGGCAGTTATGAATCATACCCTCACAGAGGTATTGTCCAAACTGCCAGGGTTACAAGGAAAGGAACAAATACAGAGCTTTCTGACGCTTTAGTAGCTATGTCTGATATACCCTCACAATGTACAGAAGCCGAAGCAGGAGAGCTTCTATCTGTGGGTGACATTTCTGATTCAGGGAAGGCGTTACTTCAGTCTGACTCTGAAATGACAGCATTTAAATTTAAGCTTGAACACCTCCGCTTGTTGCTCAGGGAGGTTTTAGCAACTCTGGATGACTGTGACACCATTGTAGTCCCAGAGAAATTGTGTAAAATGGACAAATACTTTGCAGTGCCTATTTACACTGATGTTTTTCCAATCCCTAAGATGTTTTCAGAAATTATTACGAAGGAATGGGATAGACCAGGTGTACCGTTCTCTCCCCCTCCTGCGTTTAAAAAGATGTTTCCCATAGATGCCGCTACACGGGACTTGTGGCAGACGGTCCCTAAGGTGGAGGGAGCAGTATCTACACTAGCTAAGCGTACAACTATCCCCGTCGAGGACAGTTGTGCTTTCCTAGATCCAATGGATAAAAAATTAGAGGGTTTCCTTAAGAAAATCTTTATACAACAAGGTTTTATTCTCCAGCCTCTTGCATGCATTGCCCCAGTCACTGCTGCAGCGGCTTTCTGGTTCGAGTCTCTTGAAGAGGCTCTACAGGTGGAGACCCCGTTGGATGATATCCTAGACAGGCTTAAAGCTCTTAAGTTAGCCATTTCATTTATTTCTGACGCCGTTTTTCATTTAATTAAGCTAACGGCTAAGAATTCAGGTTTTGCCATTCAGGTGCGTAGGGCGCTATGGCTTAAATCCTGGTCAGCTGACGTTACTTCAAAGTCTAAGCTTCTCAACATCCCCTTCAAAGGGCAGACCCTATTCGGGCCTGGACTGAAGGAGATCATTTAGGACCAAACAGACTAATTTTCGTTCCTTTCGGAACTTTAAGAGTGGCGCAGCTTCAACTTCCTCTACTGCAAAACAAGAAGGAAATTTTGCCCAGTCCAAGCCAGTCTGGAGACCTAACCAGGCTTGGAGCAAGGGAAAGCAGGCCAAAAAACCTGCTGCTGCCTCTAAGACAGCATGAAGGAGTAGCCCCCGATCCGGGACTGGATCTAGTTGGGGGCAGACTTTCTCTCTTCGCCCAGGCTTGGGCAAGAGAAGTCCAGGATCCCTGGGCTCTGGAGATTGTTTCCCAGGGATATCTTCTTGATTTCAAAGCCTCATCTCCAAAAGGGAGATTTCATCTCTCACAATTATCTGCAAACCAGCCAGATAAAGAGAGAGGCATTCTTACGTTGTGTTCAAGACCTTCTGGTCATGGGAGTGATCTACCCAGTTCCAAGGGACTAACAGGGGCAAGGATTCTATTCAAATCTGTTTATAGTTCCCAAAAAAGAGGGAACTTTCAGACCAATCTTGGATCTCAAGATCCTAAACAAATTTCTCAGGGTCCCATCCTTCAAGATGGAGATTATTCGAACCATCCTACCTTTGATCCAGGAGGGTCAATATATGACTACCGTGGACTTAAAGGATGCTTATCTCCACATTCCGATACACAGAGATCATCATCGGTTTCTCAGGTTTGCCTTCCTAGACAGGCATTACCAGTTTGTGGCTCTTCCCTTCAGGTTAGCCACGGCACCAAGAATCTTTACGAAGGTTCTAGGGTCCCTACTGGCGGTTCTAAGGTCACGGGGCATAGCGGTGGCGCCTTACCTAGACGACATTCTGATACAAGCGTCGACTTTTCAAATCGCCAAGTCCTATACGGACATTGTTCTGGCCTTTCTGAGGTCCCACGGGTGGAAGGTGAGCGAAGAAAGGAGTTCTCTCTCCCCTCTCACAAGAGTTTCCTTCCTAGGAACTCTGATAGATTCAGTAGAAATAAAGATTTTTCTGACAGAGGTCAGGTTGTCAAAGCTTCTAACTTCCTGCTGTGCTCTTTATTCCACTTCTCTGCCATCAGTGGCTCAGTGTATGGAAGTAATCGGCTTAATGGTAGCGGCAATGGACATAGTTCCGTTTGCCTGTCTACATCTCAGACCACTGCAACTTTGCATGCTCAATCAGTGGAATGGGGATTACACAGATTTGTCCCCTCTGCTAAATCTGGATCAAGAGACCAGAGATTCTCTTCTCTGGTGGCTATCTCGGGTCCATCTGTCCAGGGGAATGAGCTTCCGCAGGCCAGAATGGACTATAGTGACGACAGATGCCAGCCTTCTGGGCTGGGGCGCAGTCTGGAACTCCCTGAAGGCTCAGGGTTCGTGGACTCAGGAGGAAGCCCTCCTTCCGATAAACATTCTGGAACTAAGAGCGATATTCAATGCCTTCAGGCTTGGCCTCAGCTAGCTGCGGTCAGGTTCATCAGATTTCAGTTGGACAACATCACGACTGTAGCCTATATCAACCATCAGGGGGGTACAAAGAGCCCCCTGGCGATGTTGGAGGTTTCAAAGATAATTCTATGGGCAGAGGTTCACTCTTGCCATCTCTCAGCTATCCATATCCCACTGGGAGGTGGATTTTTTAAGTCGACAGACTTTTCATCCGGGGGAGTGGGAACTCCATCTGAAGGTATTTGCCCAGTTGATTCAACTATGGGGCAAACTAGAACTGGATCTCATGGCGTCTCGTCAGAACGCCAAGCTTCCTTGGTACGGGTTCAGGTCCAGGGATCCCAAGGCAGCGCTGATAGATGCTCTAGCAGCGCCCTGGTCCTTCAGCCTGGCTTATGTGTTTCCACCGTGTCCTCTGCTCCCTCGTCTGATTGCCAAGATCAAGCAGGAGAGAGCTTCGGTGATTTTGATAGCTCCTGCGTGGCCACGCAGGACTTGGTATGCAGATCTGGTGGACATGTCATCCTTTCCACCATGGACTCTGCCGCTGAGACAGGACCTTCTACTTCAAGGTCCTTTCAAACATCCAAATCTTCCACATGGGCTTTTAAAAATGAGGCCTCTGTTGAACAGATTTGTAAGGCGGCGACTTGGTCTTCGCTTCATACTTTTTCTAAATTCTACAAATTCGATACTTTTGCTTCCTCTGAGGCTATTTTTGGGAGAAAGGTCTTACAGGCAGTGGTGCCTTCCGTTTAAGGGCCTGCCTTGTCCCTCCCTCCATCCGTGTCCTAAAGCTTTGGTATTGGTATCTCACAAGTAATGGATGAACCCGTAGACTGGATACACCTTTACAAGAGAAAACAAAATTTATGCTTACCTGATAAATTTATTTCTCTTGTGGTGTTTCCAGTCCACGGCCCGCCCTGTCATTTTAAGGCAGGTGTTTTTTATTTTTAAACTACAGTCACCACTGCACCCTATAGTTTCTCCTTTTTTCTTGCTTGTCTTCGGTCGAATGACTGGGGGTGGCAGTTAGGGGAGGAGCTATATAGACAGCTCTGCTGTGGGTGTCCTCTTGCAGCTTCCTGTTGGGAAGGAGAATATCCCACAAGTAATGGATGAACCCGTGGACTGGATACACCACAAGAGAAATAAATTTATCAGGTAAGCATAAATTTATTTTTTTTTCAAAATGGTGGCTCATTGACATCAAAATGGTCACTAAAGCAATTAGTAGGGGAAATATTTGTAAAAATGTGTATTTTTAAGTTTTGAAAAGTTTTCCTTTAAATATTGTTATTTTGTTTACTTTTGTTTTAATGTTGTATTAAACAGCTATCAACACATAAACACAACAATGAAAGCAAGTGAGTTTATAAACTCTTTAACAGAACATTTAAAATATTCCACTTACAGGAGTTCATGAAGTATAATGTCCCACTTCAAAATAAAAATTGTTTAAAGAATTTTGATCTATCAGAATACAGACAAATAATCAGTGATTTGGCTATCCGAATCTACCACCAATTCATCACTGTCATGGAAAACAACCTGCAACCAATGATTGGTAAGACTACTTGTCCTGTCCTTGTCACTCTTCCTAGATAACAAAAAAGCTTTGGTAGATGAATTCACAGAAGGGTTTTAAAGGAGTTGAATATTAATTGTATGGTTGCAAAGTAGTATAGCCATAATTTATTTTCAGATGCTTCTAACTCTGGATAGCAATAACAAATTTAGTTCAAATTAGTTTTTAGGGGTAACTGCTAATGGCACAAAAGATAAACATTTGAATAAGATTGCATTTACATTTTTGAGCTACTTTAGTTGGAAAAAGTATTTTTTTCTCTCAAATGTTCTCATTGGCTCACTATGCAGGTGACTAGCAGTGCTATAGCCCAACTGCTAAGGGATATTTTTATGAAGATTTGGTCACACTTTATTTGTGCAGTTGTAGACAAAAAGCAAGTTGAGCTGTATTTAACTTCAAAAGTAGTAAATTATACAATTTAGCATTAAAAATAACATTTGCATTAAATATTTTTAGTCAGATGGTTTTATTGCTGATATTGAATAGATACACAGTTACACTGGAAAGGTCAGTGAATCAATTTCTACCCAGACATTTAGCTTATGTGTAGTTATAGGGCTGGGCTTGAGTAACTGTAGACTTACTGAATGAATAGAGAATACAATTTTTTAAATACGTTTCCAATTTACATATGTTATCAAATTTTCTTTGTTCACTTCTTATTCTTTGTTGAAGAGATATTTAGATAGGTAGCATGCACATGTCTGGAGCACTGCATGACAGGAAATAGTGCTCTCACTAATGTATAACATTGTTGCAAAACTAATCCCATATAGTGCTGCAGACATGTGCTCTTCCTTGTACTTACCTTCCTGCTTTTCAACAAAGGATAACATGAAAACAAAGAAAATTAGATCATAGAAGTAAATTGGAAAGTTGTGTGCTCTTTCTGAATCATGAAAGAAAGATTTCGGGTTTCATGTCCATTTAACTAAAGGAAATCTGAGAATAAGCCTATCTAAATAAAATTTTATTTATAAGTTTATGTGAATCTATGCAGAATCTATGTTAACTGTATAGAATGCACCCAATTACTAATATTGTAGGTGAAGATATTAATAAGTAGAAAATTGGCACTGAAAGTATGTGTCAGGATAGCCTAATAGTATATCAACCCCTATACTCGAGGGACAAAGGTTCAGGGCAGGCTCTATAATTGGACCTGGTAGGACCATGTGGCAGCACATAGGGAGGGCACAGTATGGATAATAGTATTTTTAAGTGAAATTAATCTTATTGAGTGACCATCCGCATGCGCTCATGTGAAGTTTCAATCTGCCCTGCCAACCAGCTCTGCAATGCTTATATTGCAATACCCAAGCTTTAAAAAAGATCCACATGTCATGATGCATAAGATATACCTGACTTTTGTTGCTTATGTTTCTGGTTCAAATTCTCTAATGGGTTATAGTGAGTCAACGGATTAACAAATTGTTATAATGAATATTCTTTTTAAAAAATAAATTTGGAAATTATGGGGCCTATTTATCATATGTCTGTCAGACCTGATCCGACAGTGCGGATCAGGTCCGACAGACATCGCTGAATGCGGAGAGCAATACGCTCTCCGTATTCAGCATTGCACCAGCAGCTCCTGTGAGCTGCTGGTGCAACGCCGCCCCCTGCAGACTCGTGGCCAGCAGGGGGTGTCAATCAACCCGATCGTACTCGATCGGGTTGATTTCGGGCGATTCCTGTCTGCCTCATCAGAGCAGGCGGACAGGGTTATGGAGCAGCGGTCTTTGTGACCGCTGCTCCATAACTTGTGTTTCTGGCGAGTCTGAAGACTCGCCAGAAACACGGGCCTTCAAGCTCCATTCGGAGCTTGATAGATAGGCCCCTATATGTGTTTATAACGCAAATGTTAAACTTCACCTGTGCATCCCCCCTTTCCAAAAGAATCTTTGAATTGTATATATCCACTGCATATACCCCTTATACCCCTTTTCAGCACCTCAACTCTTTCTTACCCTTTGTTCTCCATTTATTCTGCCTCATTTGCTAATTTCTATAGAATTGTCATGTGTATTAGAAAGTGCAATATCAAGTACAAATAGCAAATACCAGTATTTCAAAATTGTTAAAAGTAAAGAGGTATTTACCCTCAAGCAGTGATTTGTAAAATTTGTAAAATGAAAACACTAGTCTGGTTTTGTACTTTCCATTAAAAGTACAGGGCAATGTACATTTGTATATGCTGTATGTAAAAATGCTTTGGTAAAACAAGTATCCCTATAATACTACAGATTGTGCAAGGCCAAGAGCAAAGTAGCAAGCTGCACTCAGTTACTTGCACTCCATTTATAATTTAACTCAGAGTGTTTGAATACATTGAGTAAAGGATGTGCATAACTACTCATACTGGCACAGAAACTGATGAGAGCCATAACTAAAAACTATTTAGCCTAAATACAAGGAAACATAGTCATTTTCTTTGCAATTCTTTCCCCACTAACCTTTTATTCCCCTTATTCTGTTTTAGTGCCGGGCATGCTGGAATACGAAAGTCTCCATGGAATTTCTGTTGCAAAACCTACAGGATTCCGTAAACGCTCTTCTAGCATAGATGACACAGATGCATACACTATAACCTCAATCCTCCAACAGCTTAGTTACTTTTATACCACGATGTGCCAGCACGGCATGGATACTGAGCTGCTAAAGCAAACAGTGAAACAACTCTTCTTCCTTGTTTCAACAGTTACACTCAATAGCCTCTTCCTACGTAAAGACATGTGCTCTTGTAGAAAAGGAATGCAGATAAGGTACTGCCATTAATGCTGATAAACTAGGATCATTATTTTCCCAGTGTGGTCATTCCATATTCATTACAAATACTTATGAGTGAATGCATTTGATATATGAGAAAAAAAATTGATGTTTGAAACTGTAATTTATTTTATTACACAGAAAGCAAATGCCCTTTGCACTACAATACCATTTATCTACTTATGTTTGTTTAATACCTGTTTTACTATTTATTATTAGGTTCTTATGTATTGGTTTTCACAATCTAATTTTAAATATTTGCATGCTGCTTTTTAGATGTAATATTAGCTACCTGGAAGAATGGCTACAAGGAAAGAATCTGCAAGGATCCACAGCCAAAAAAACATTAGAGCCCCTTTCTCAAGCTGCCTGGTTATTACAAGTTAAAAAAATCACAGACGAAGATGCCAAAGAAATATGTGAACGCTGCACGGCCCTTTCACCCATGCAGGTACCATTTTAGTTATTTGTATGTGTGCTTTGCCATGTGTAAAATCTTTTAAAATTTGGTCTATTAGTCATTAACCCCTTAGTGACCAGAGCACTTTTCCATTTTCTGTCCGTTTGGGACCAAGGCTATTTTTACATTTTTGCGGTGTTTGTGTTTAGCTGTAATTTTCTTCTTACTCATTTACTGTACCCACACATATTATATACCGTTTTTCTCGCCATTAAATGGACTTTCTAAAGATACCATTATTTTCATCATATCTTATAATTTACTATAAAAAAAATGATAAAATATGAGGAAAAATGGAAAAAAACACACTTTTTCTAACTTTGACCCCCAAAATCTGTTACATATCTAAAACCACCAAAAAACACCCATGCTAAATAGTTTCTAAATTTTGTCCTGAGTTTAGAAATACCCAATGTTTACATGTTATAGGGCCATAAATATAAGTAGCACTTTGCTATTTCCAAACCATTTTTTTCCAAAATTAGCGCTAGTTACATTAGAACACTGATATCTTTCAGGAATCCCTGAATATCCCTTGACATGTATATATTTTTTTTTTGTAGACATCCCAAAGTATTGATCTAGGCCAATTTTGGTATATTTCATACCACCATTTCACCGCCAAATGCGATCAAATACAAAAAATTGTTCACTTTTTCACAAATTTTTTCACAAACTTTAGGTTTCTCACTGAAATCATTTACAAACAGCTTGTGCAATTATGGCATAAATGGTTGTAAATTCTTCTCTGGGATCCCCTTTGTTCAGAAATAGCACACATATATGGCTTTGGCGTTGCTTTTTGGTAATTAGAAGGCCGCTAAATGCCACTGCGCACCACAAGTGTATCATGCCCAGCAGTTAAGGGGTTAATTAGGGAGCTTTTAGGGAGCTTGTAGGGTTAATTTTAGCTTTAGTGTAGTGTAGTAGACAACCCCAAGTATTGATCTAGGCACATTTTGGTATATTTCATGCCACCATTTCACCGCCAAATGCGATCAAATTAAAAAAAAACGTAAAATTTTTCACAATTTTAGGTTTCTCACTGAAATCATTTACAAACAGCTTGTGCAATTATGGCACAAATGGTTGTAAATGCTTGTCTGGGATCCCCTTTGTTCAGAAATAGCAGACATATATGACTTTGGCGTTGCTTTCTGGTAATTAGAAGGCCACTAAATCCTGTTGCGCCTCACACGTGTATTATGGCTAGCAGTGAAAGGGTTAATTAGGGAGTTTGTAGTGAGCTTGCAGGGTTAATTTTAGCTTTAGTGTAGAGATCAGCCTCCCATCTGACACATCCCACCCCCTGATCCCTCCCAAACAGCTCCCTTCCCTCCCCCACCCCACAATTGTCCCCGCCATCTTAAGTACTGGCAGAAAGTCTGCCAGTACTAAAATAAAAGGGTTTTTAAAAAAAAATGAATTTTTTTTTAGCATATTTACATATGCTACTGTGTAGGATCCCCCCCTTAGCCCCCAACCTCCCTGATCCCCCCCAAAACCGCTCTCTAACCCTCCCCTCTGCCTTATTGGGGGCCATCTTGGGTACTGGCAGCTGTCTGCCAGTACCCAGTTTACAATAAAAAAATGCTTTTTTTTTGGTTTTTTTTGTTTTTTTTTTCTGTAGTGTAGCTTCCCCCCCCCCCCACCCCCCACAGACTAACCCCCACCACCTTGCTTATTGTTTAACATTTTTTTTTTTATATATTTTTTATTTCCCATTTTCTGTAGTGTAGCGGTTCCCACCCGCTCCCTCCCCGTGCACGCGCCCGCCCCCACCCTCCCGTGCACGCGTGCGCGCCCCCAGCCACCCCCGCCCACGATCCCGCCCCCCTTCACATCCACATGGCCATCGATGGCCGCCACCCGCCTCCCGGTCCGGCTCCCACCCACCAACGCAGGTAGCCACCGATCTCCGGTGCAGAGAGGGCCACAGAGTGGCTCTCTCTGCACCGGATGACTTAAAAACGTTATTGCAGGATGCCTCCATATCGAGGCATCACTGCAATAACCGGAAAGCAGCTGGAAGCGAGCAGGATCGCTTCCAGCTGCTTTCCACACTGAGGACGTGCAGGGTACGTTCTCAGGCATTAACTGCCTTTTTTCTGAGGACGTACCCTGCACGTCCTCAGTCGTTAAGGGGTTAATCATTTAGCATTATTTTCTTAATTTATAAAGATGATACTGTTACATAGTTTGTAAAGTATGCTGCATTTTCACTTTTTTATCCCTTTTCAAACAGATTGTCAAAATTCTGAATTCCTACACACCTATTGATGATTTTGAAAAGCGGGTGACTCCATCATTTGTGCGCAAAGTTCAGGTAATAACTGTACTGATTAATGTTAGCAACTCAGTTTAATTTTAAATATTTAGGGCCAGATTACGAGTGGCACGCTAACAGTTACGCACAAGCGATATCAGGTTTATCGCGGCTGTTTGCATGAGTCAGATGTAGCGCGCATATTACAAGTATATGAAATTAAATGCGATCACTTGAGCGCAATTGAATTTAATGCGAGTTAGGATAGCGTGACCTCAGAGCTCTGGTTAACTGTTTCAGGAAACAAAAAAGTGCCACAAAACACATCAAAAGTGCATTTGAGCCATTTGCAGTCAAGTAGATTAAAAAATGTTAAAGCATATTTATGTAATATTAATTTTTAATAAAGTGTTATACTGTGTATTTACTGACAATATTTCACATTCCAATGTTCTGCACATAGCAGATAATGTTCTAAGTATTTGTATCTATACCTATATATAATCATATATATATATGTATAGATATATACTGTATATTGTACCAAACTACCATCAGATATATGTAGAAATATGTATTTATGAATAAACAGAACATATTCTGGTATTTGAAGAACATTGGAATGTAAAATATTAATATTTTTATGTCAGGTTATTGCACTTGAGAATATGGGTTTGGGTTTGCGCGCGAGTAGGGTGTTAGGTCTTTTCTCCATTTTTCTTGCTCCGTTGACTTCTTCTATAGGGAAATACGTTAACGCGGTTGCGTAAATCTAACTTCTACAAAAAGCTTACTTCTAGCGGAGTTAGCGTGCGAGCGGGAGCAATAAATACAGATCCACTCGTAATCTGGCCCTTAATGTCAACTTAGTATTTGCATTAGTTATCTATCCAATGAGTATTTCTTAATTTTATATAAAACTTAACAAACTTGCATTTTTTTAATTGTTACCAACTTTTTTCTTTTAAATAATTTTTTAACAACACACTAAATTCATTGTAGACATTTTATTAAGGGCCTAACTATTCAAACACACACAGGATTTGGGAAATGTGATGTGACATTGTGTATCTGATATTCTGTTTATCATTTCAGTCCATGCTAAGCAACCGAGAAGATGGCTCACAATTAATGCTGGATAGCAAATATCTCTTTCAAGTTACATTCCCATACAGCCCATCTCCACATGCACTGGAAAAGATCCAAATTCCCAGCAGCCTCAAGCTTGGTTTTCTAACTAGAATCTAGGATAAAAAAGTAGGCCGCACATGGCTTAATCAGTTTGTTAGATGAAGGACTCTTCAGGATTTTATTTTTGGAAAACGAATTTGTAAATGAACTTTTGAAATCTTGGAATTATATAAAACAACTATAGTATCCTCTAATTTCATTCAAATTGCTTATCAAGTGGATGAGCCCAGCCCACCAGGCATTCGCCCTGTATGCCCTATGGCCAATACAGGCCTGCTGCCAAGTGTAAAACAAAAGAAGAATATGTAGTACCCAGAGAACAAGAGGAAAACTAAACCTATTTAGGATGTTTGTGAACATTCTAAATATAAGTTTATCCTGGGCAGCAAAAAAAGACTTTGCTTTTAATTTAACATTAAACTAAAAAAAGAAACTGCTTTATTTTAATAGTAAAGTTTATTTTTTTGATTAATTGTTCCTTTAAGAATGTTTACCACTTAATACAACACTTGTAGACCCTCCCTATTCTCAGAGCATCCAAGGCTGCTCATAGGCTAAATAAAGCAGAATATATCTGCAGGCGAGCTGGTGCCTGGTTAGTTTATCATTTTAACATAAATCTAGTACTACATTCATTTAGTTTAAAAAAAGAAAGAATGGGTTTGATACTGAGAGTTTTATTTCTGTTTTTTTATTTTATTACTTTAATGTCTATATCAAACATACACAAATTCAGCAGTTAAATATGTTCATAGTAAATATTATGTTTAAATCAAAACTAGCAGGAAATGTCATACCCAGGTATTTATTGCTGTTTGTTTAAGAGAGACAAATCTCACATCTCTTGTGCCGGTGAAAGGAAACCTAAAGAAGCCTGACAAGTACAAGTAGGTTTAATCAGTCCAGGAAAATTATTTGAGAAAACTGCAATGCATTTTAAATACAATCTATTAGATGGAAAAAGGTTAAAAAAATAGAACAATGTCCCTTTAATATTCAGGATAGTCACTTAAATTATTAAGCTTTTATAAAATACACCCATACAAAATATTTGTGAACATATATTTATAAATTGTTAGGAAATATCTTGAAAATGTTAAAAATTAGGTATGCATTAATAATACACCAAATATTGCTAACTTTGTAACTGTGGCCTAGATTAAGTGGAGCGCTAAAATGTTAGTGTTATTGTGCATTATACATCACTCAAGTGCAATCTTTACTGCTTCCATTTTTGCTCTCAAGCCTAATGTTATTTTTTAGCACTCGAGCAATAGTATTGTGTGTGCTAATATCTGCATGTCAGATAGCATGGGTACACTAATCCCCTCTGATTAAAGACTTCTTTGGAGACATGCAGTAAAATTCATTTCTAATAATATTCTAGTGCTAAGCCAACGGAGCACAAAAAAATCTGCCCAAGTAGTAGTAGAGTTCAAAATTTATTTCTGGGCTATACTATTTCTGTGAAACTTAAAAACACTCCGTGCCTACATACATAAATACATACCTACACATACATGCATACATAAATACACATTCATACATACATGTATACATACATAAATAAATACATACATGCATACATAAATACATACATACATACATACATAAATACATACCTACATACATACACATGCATGCATACATAAATACACATTCATACATACATGTATACATACATAAATAAATACATACATGCATACATAAATACATACATGCATACACATACATACATGTATACATACAAAAACACATGCATAAATAAATGCATACATACTTACATACAGATACATACAAACATGCATGCTTACATATACATACATACATGTATACATACATAAATACATACATACATACATGTATGCATACTTAAAAACATGCATACACATGCATAAATACATACATGCATGCATGCATACATACATGTATACATAAATACATGCATACATACATAAATAAATAAATACATACATAAATACATGCATACATACATAAATAAATACATACATGCATACATAAATACATGCATACATAAATACATGCATACATACATAAATAAATAAATACATACATGCATACATAAATAAATACATACATACAAATACACACATACACACCCTTTTAAACCATTCCCAACTCTGCCCCTTATTATATACTATATCCCTTTAATTTTGACACAAAACCCTTTTTCATTAATAAACCTTTGTTTCTGTAAGTATTACATCAAATTCAAAATAACACATTTTTATGTGTTTTGTTATGCAAACTAGCAAGAAATAATCGTTTACTTTAGGTCTCAAAAAGCACTAAAGTTGTATTTTGGATTACGTTCAAGCACAACACTTATCTCACCACTTGTAATGCAAGCTAGTAGCATGATCTGCACTATACATTAAAAGTTTTGGGTGCAGTAAAAAAGTTTTGGCCAAATTAAGATGCTTTGGTTACAGTTTTTTAACCTTTTACTTTTTGCCAGATTATGAATTATTCCTTACACAAGGATGAGTGAAAAGTAACGCACCTTGCATTAAAGGGACACTAAACCCTAACATTTTCTTTCATTATTTCAATAGAGAATACAAATTTAAACAACATTACAATTTACTTCTATTATTTATTTTGCTTCATTATTTAGATATTCTTAGTTGAAGAAAAAGCAATGCACATGGGTGAGCCAATCACACAAGGCTTCTATGTGCAGGAACCAATCAGCACCTACTGAGCCTATCTAGATATGCTTTTCAGCAAAGAATATCAAGAGAATAAAACAAATGAGATAATAGAAGTAAACTAGAAAGTTGTTTAAAATTGCATACTCTTTCTAAATCATGAAAGAAAAAATGTGGGTTTCATGTCCCTTTAATTGTGCTCCACTTGTAATCTGGGCCATTAAAATATGGAGCTCAAATTAAAGGTTATTGATGTTCTTCTCTTTTAGTTAATAAATATGTTATACTGCACATTCTGACAATTTTTAAGATTCAACTTTTTTCACTTTTTATATTTTATTTGTAGTTTCTGTTTTATGCTGCTAGAAAAGTGAGTGCATGACAAGCAAATTGACTTTGTTTTAAGCACGATTAGATTTAAATAAAATATATGTAAGCTTTAATACTTTATTTATGTTGCTAAGGGTGTATATAGATTTATTTACATGTATGTGTATATATGTAATGTTTTGCACACAAAAATAATTAATGTATTATTCTATTGTAATTAATCAATGAAGACGAAAAATATATTGTCATGATTGTAATGATCTTTTATAACAATATTTTTATTTGTGATTTTGAAAATTGTGAGTGTGATTAGGACAATGTTTGAGACAGGTATTGTTATTTTTAAATAAAATCAATTGTGCTGCTATTATTTTAGATTATAGTTTCAGAAATCATTATTAACCAACATAAATTTACATATCTAGCTTTCAAAGGCGACAATCTACAAAAATGAATATAGCAACCCAAAATAGCATTCTTATTCAAACAACTAAAAATATGTTTATTCTTGTATACTGTATGTGATGATGCAGCATACGCACATATGCTATGTGTAACTAGAGAATCAAGATTCAAGCACTGTGCTTGTTTAGAGAGCTGTTGGCTGTGTGTATTGCATCAGTGAAGACTTAATTTGTGTTATAAAAGCCACTAGTGACCTTCTGAGAAGGTGTGGTGTTTGAATGCTGGCCCACGAGGCGCTCACAGCGTATGTGGTGCTAAAAAACAGTATTGACTTTTACTAGAAGCATTTTTGCAAATTGAAATATAGTACAAAAATGTTTTGATATAAAATTTCAGCTCTCTATCCCTTTAAATCATAGGCAAGCGCACAGCCTAGGCACACCCTATAATACAGCTGACACTAGACTAAGCTGAATGATACAACCGTGTAATATTCTTAGTGCACATCTGTCACCTAGGGTCGCTTGGGACTTTTAATACTTGCAAGCCCCTCTCTATTCAATCGCCCGGACACTAGAGGGAAAGTGTAGACCGGGGTCAATGGCATGAGGGGCACAGGGTAGGCCCTATCTTCCTGCTAGACTAGGGCTGAATTAACTCACTGACATTGCTGTAGCTGGCGTTGTGCTTACATGACTTGAGCACTACATGATGGTAGTCTACATGTTGTGCACAGTTTTTAGCATGATGTCAACAGCTTCAACAGCTGGCAATATCTCCTGGCAGTTACTGTATCCCTGCACTGCAGCAGGCAGCCTGTGTGGCCAGGTCTGGGAGCCACTGCTTCAGGCCCATATGTAGAGGGTTTGAGTTCTCTGGTTAATATTTGTTGAGTATGTATCTTTAAGCACAGTTCTTCCCTTAAAACATAGTTTTGTTTGGTTTTATTTTCATTACAATTGGGATGTTTACTGGTGGGGCAATTACATAAGTATTTTCGGGTGTTGGGTACATTGTGTGGTGAACCCATTAAAAGCCAATGTGGTAATGTTCTCCAATAACTTTATTTGTTGATGGACATGTTCTTAAACAAACATTGGAAACAAAATTAACAAAGCAATCACCTACACCCCTTTCTTTTTTTCGGGAGACTTGTATAATGCCATAAAGATTCCAAAGAAGAAGTAGAAACCATAAACATATAAAATCAATTTAGTGAGGAATCTTACCTGTCGTGCTTATAGTACTTGAATAGGTCACCATGAATGCATTAATCTATGCTGGGTATAATTGAGAAACATAAAAGACAAACATAATCATATTGTCTGTTTGCAAAAGTGCTGATTTAATGATTTTACTATTTGCCTCTCCCATTCTAATATAGCAAGTGTATTGTCACTAACAGTCTCTGGAAACAGTTCAAAGATTGCTTGAAAATTTTATAATATTGCATTAGTAAATGTAGTGGCTAAGCCCACATTTTAGCAATCTAACCCTGGTTGTCCACTCTAGAGCTACGGTCAAGACAATCCCAACACTATTGATATCATTCAATTTTGCAGCACCTCCCAAGCATTATCAGAGCTCCACTGGTAAGGATGTCTCTTATTTTCAGGTCTGCGGATTATCTACACTGAGAACGGAGCTTCTAGTTTTTGCAGGCTGGCATGGCCGCCACCTGGACACCCTCGTCCACAGCATTATCTTAAATTGTTGTGCATGTTCATTTCATATTTTATTACACAGTGTTGTTTTTCTCTAGATTTAATAAAAATGTTTAGAAATGTAACAAATGATCATTTAAAAATTCACTTTTGTACATGTTTCTTTTATTTCCATGAAGGTCTGTAAAAATCTTGTGTTGATCCCATTGATAAGATCTCAGCCGGGTTTATCCCCCAAATCAAAATTTTAAAACAAACCTTATTTTATGGATATGAAACCCAATTTTTTTTCTTTCATGATTCAGCTAGAGAAAACAATTTTAAGTAATATCTAATTTACTCCTATTATCAATTTTTTTTGTTCTCTTCGTATCTTTATTTGAAAAAGCAGGACAGTAAGCTTATCATTTGTTGAAAAACATACCCAGGTAGGCCCATTTTTATTTCAGCACCTGGGTAGTGCCTGCTGATTGGTGGCAATATTTAGCCACCCATCAGCAATCGCTACCCCGATGCTGAACAAAAAAATACGCCTACCTGGGTATGTTTTTCAACAAATTATACAGAGAGAACTAAGAAAATTAGATAATAGAAGTAAATTGGAAAGCTGTTTAAATGTGCATGCTTTATCTGAGTCACAATAGTTTCATGTTGACTCTCCTGTCCCTTTAAAGGCAAAATAGGCCTGGCGTACACTAGACCCAAATAATCTATACTTTTCTTTGATTTAAGTGCAATATTGTTCTGCAACTGCAATATCTATGTACTATATAGACAGCTAAATAACAAGATACATTACATAGATTAGATATAGATAGATAGATAGATAGATAGATAGATAGATAGATAGATAATATTCTCAATTGCTGAATTTCATAATTCTTCTGTTGAAGCAATACTAGTGTACTGTTATTTCCTGTATTGATAGGGCTGCGGTACATTTTGTCAAATTTGAAAAACCTAAATGTATAATGAATTATTAACATTTTATATATTTGTATTCAACTAAAGGAAATAGGAAATGAGAAAATAATTTAACAGTATACAAATTCCAGTTTACTATTAAACCTATATGTGTTATACAAGAGCAATAAGCACAATAACACACAATAAGACTAACATAGGTTACTTAAAGGGACATTGCAGTAAAAGAATGACATGCTATAATTTGTCAGCGCATATGATTTTTTGCATTATTTCTAATTTTTTAGGTTAATCCCTGTAGTAGAGTCCCACTCAGGAACTATCTGCATTGCAGCTGTCAAGCGTAACACAGCCGGTGATTTCCAGAGTTATGCAACTGCTGCTGCCAAATGGCTCACCTACTGTTTCCTGCTCGGGGCCAGCAGATATCTGCAGCTCCTGAGTGGTCTTTATCTATGTGTTTAAATCCACTGTGTGGGATTCCATACAAAATCTGGTAAAAAAAAAAAGCATGTATGGTAGCAGTGGTTTATACTCATAAGTTATAAAACACTGTTGCCCTATTTACTTTTAGCAGATTTTGCTGACCTGGGCATTTATGTTTAATCAGACTCTGTCTTGAATTACAGAAAGTGCCTTTAACCATTTATATAACAACTGGGACGCTTTTATATAAGGTTTTGCATTGATTAGAACTGAGATATAAGATATGCATACAGGGTATACCCTTGAACTGGGACTCTGAAGTGGAATACTCCATCTAGCACTTTTGCATTGTATACAGGTTTTTGGTGAGTTTGCTGTGTGTAGCAATGTTTTAGACTGGGATGTTTTGCTCCCTTTTGTAAATGTGCAGTATATATGCAGTTGTCAAATAAACATCATTTTTCTGTACTTAATATAAAAAGAATGTTTTTGTTTATGGGACATCTAATTTTTTATATAAATTCTGTAACCTGCAAATGCTACAACTCAATTATCTGGTTTATGCAATGTGCAGCATTTTATAAACCTAAGGTGCAGATTTTGATTTTTGACCTCACTAGGGGGCGTGGGGCAAAGTAATTTTTTTTTTACACAAAAGCAGTTGTCATTTTATGTCCCTTTAATGTCCTTTTTAAAATGTGTATGAGTCCATGTCAATATTGATTAAACATATTTTTTGTTTTCAGTATACCTATATTATAAAAACAAATGCTTCTAGTATAAGTTTCGGAGGCAAAAGTACAATGTACTGCTAATGCCCAATGCACCCACTTTCAAACAACCTGCCTGCTCAGGAAGTTAGCAGTGGCATACAACTTTTAATTTTGACTATTATGTGCCCTTAATTTGACTTAATTTCCTGTTACCTCTTGTCACAAATAAAGTATATTTTTTTTAATACATGCTGATTTTATTATAGCAATAAAAAAAAAACATTGGTGTGTGTTTAAGCACTTTTCGTGGACAAATAAAACACATTTGAAGAGTTTTTTATGATCTAATCCTACTGCCCGCAATCTTCTTATTCTGCATAAAACCTCTAAGATATTTCAGAAATGCACATGACCCCTTTTTGTCACTGCCTATATGTTACAAAAAATATTAAATGAATACATGCTGAATATGGAGTGTGTATCAGTCACATTTTGGACTAGATTACAAGTGGAGCTGTATTTAGCGCTCCCACTCGAGCGTTAACACCACTAGAAGTAATCTTTTTGCATGCGTAGGTTAGTGTACTCCTATCGGGTTTGCGCACATAAGTCAGACAGGAGTACACCAATTGTTCATGTGCGCTAACCCGACAATGAGTTATCTTAAGGTGCGTTATTTATTTATTAAATATAAAACATTAAAAAAATATTAATAATGAATATAAATAATTATTATAGATGTCCTAAAATATTTTAAAAACACATCGAATATATATATTTATTTATTTATTTCATGTAATTAGCAAGAGTCCATGAGCTAGTGACGTATGGGATATACATTCCTACCAGGAGGGGCAGTTTCCCAAACCTCAAAATGCCTATAAATACACCCCTCACCACACCCACAATTCAGTTTTACAAACTTTGCCTCCCGTGGAGGTGGTGAAGTAAGTTTGTGCTAGATTCTACGTTGATATGCGCTTCGCAGCAGGCTGGAGCCCAGTTTTCCTCTCAGTGTGCAGTGAATGTCAGAGGGATGTGAAGAGAGTATTGCCTATTTGAATTCAATGGTCTCCTTCTACGGGATCTATTTCATAGGTTCTCTTTTATCGGTCGTACTCGTTTCAGTACTGGTTTGGCTATCTACTATATGTAGATGAGTGTCCTGGGGTAAGTAAGTCTTATTTTTTGTGACACTCTAAGCTATGGTTGGGCACTTTATTTATAAAGTTCTAAATATATGTCTTTAAACTTATATTTGCCATGATTCAGGATGATCAATATTCCTTATTTCAGACAGTCAGTTTCATTATTTGGGATAATGCATATGAATAATCATTTTTTTTCTTACCTTAAAAATAGTTTTAATTGACTTTTTTCCCTGTGGGCTGTTAGGCTTGCGGGGGCTGAAATGCTTCAATTTATTGCGTCATTCTTGGCGCGGACTTTTTTGGCGCAAAAAATTCTGTTTGTCATTTCCGGCGTCAAGCTTGACGCCGGAAATTGTTCATGTTTACGTCATTTTTTTGACGTTTTGCGCCAAAAATGTAGGCATCACCGGATGTGGCGTCATTCTTGGCGCCAAAAATTTTAAGGCGCCAATAATGTGGGCGTCTTTTTTGGTGCTAAAAAATGTGGGCGTCATTCTTGTCTCCACCTTTTTTTCACATTATTTCAGTCTCATTCTTCATTGCTTCTGGTTGCTAGAGGCTTGTTCATTGGCATTTTTTTCCCATTCCTGAAACTGTCATTTAAGGAATTTGATAGATTTTGCTTTATATGTTGTTTTTTCTTTTACATATTGCAAGATGTCTCACATTGACCCTGGATCAGAATCTACTTCTGGAAAGACGCTGCCTGATGCTGGTTCTACCAAAGTTAAGTGCATTTGTTGTAAACTTGTGGTAACTGTTCCTCCGGCTGTAGTTTGTGATGAATGTCATGATAAGCTTGCTAATGCAGATAGTATTTCCATTAGTAATATTCCATTACCTGTTGCTGTTCCTTCAACATCTAATACTCAGGATGTTCCTGTTAATATAAAAGAATTTGTTTCTAAATCTATTAGGAAGGCTATGTCTGTTATTCCTCCTTCCAGTAAATGCAAAAGGTCTTTTAAAACTTCTCATTTTTCAGATGAATTTTTAAATGACCGTCATCATTCTGATTTGTCTGTTTCTAATGAGGATATTTCTGGTTCAGAAGATTCTGTCTCAGATATTGACACTGATAAATCTTCATATTTATTTAAAATGGAATTTATTCGCTCTTTACTTAAAGAAGTTTTAATCGCATTAGAGATGGAGGATTCTAGTCCTCTTGATACTAAATCTACTAAGCGTTTAAATTCGGTTTTTAAACCTCCTATAGTTATTCCAGAAGTTTTTCCTGTTCCTGATGCTATTTCTGAAGTAATTTCTAGGGAATGGAATAATCTGGGTACTTCATTTACTCCTTCTCAAAGGTTTAAGTAATTGTATCCTGTGCCATCTGACAGATTAGAGTTTTGGAACAAAATCCCTAAAGTTGATGGGGCTATCTCTACTCTTGCTAAACGTACTACTATTCCTACAGCAGATAGTACTTCCTTTAAGGAACCTTTAGATAGGAAGATTGAATCCTTTCTAAGGAAAGCTTATTTATGTCTTTAGCTATTTTAGCTAGAAGAGCTTTATGGCTTAAAACTTGGAATGCAGATATGTCTTCTAAGTCAACTTTGCTTTCTCTTTCTTTCCAAGGTAATAAATTATTTGGTTCCCAGTTGGATTCTATTATTTCAACTGTTACCGGGGGGAAAGGAACTTTTTTGCCTCAGGACAAAAAATCTAAAGGTAAATATAGGGCTGCTAATCGTTTTCGTTCCTTTCGTCAGAATAAGGAACAGAAGCCTGACCCTTCCCCTAAAGGAACGGTTTCTGTTTGGAAACCTTCTCCAATCTGGAATAAATCCAAGCCTTTTAGAAAGTCAAAACCAGCTCCCAAGTCCACATGAAGGTGCAGCCCTCATTCCAGCACAGCTGGTAGGGGGCAGGTTACGTTTTTTCAAAGACATTTGGATCAATTCGATTCACAGTCTTTGGATTCAGAGCATTGTTTCACAAGGGTACAGAATAGGTTTCAAGGTAAGGCCGCCTGCGAAGAGATTTTTTCTCTCTCGCATTCCAATAAATCCAGTGAAGGCTCAGGCATTTCTGAAATGTGTTTCAGATCTCGAGTTGGCTGGAGTAATTGTGCCAGTTCCAGTTCTGGAACAGGGTCTGGGGTTTTACTCAAATCTATTCATTGTACCAAAGAAGGAGAATTCCTTCAGACCAGTTCTGGATTTAAAGATATTGAATCGTTATGTAAGGATACCAACATTTAAAATGGTAACTATAAGGACTATTCTGCCTTTTGTTCAGCAAGGGCATTATATGTCCACAATAGATTTACAGGATGCATATCTTCATATTCCGATTCATCCAGATCACTTTCAGTTTCTGAGATTCTCTTTTCTAGACAAGCATTACCAGTTTGTGGCCCTTCCGTTTGGCCTAGCAACAGCTCCAAGGATCTTTTCAAAGATTCTCGGTGCCCTTCTCTCTGTAATCAGAGAACAGGGTATTGCGGTATTTCCTTATTTGGACGATATCTTGGTACTTGCTCAGTCTTCACATTCTGCAGAATCTCATACGAATCAACTTGTGTCGTTTCTTCAAAGACATGGTTGGAGGATCAATTTACCAAAGAGTTTGTTGATTCCTCAGACAAAAGTAACCTTTTTGGGTTTTCAAATAGATTCAGTGTCCGTGGCCTTGTCTCTAACAGAAAAGAGACGTCTGAAATTGGTTTCAGCCTGTCAAAACCTTCAGTCTCAATCATTCCCTTCGGTAGCTTTATGCATGGAAATTCTAGGTCTCATGACTGCTGCATCGGACGCGATCCCCTTTGCTCGTTTTCACATGCGACCTCTTCAGCTTTGTATGCTGAACCAATGGTGCAGGGATTATACAAAGATATCACAATATCCTTAAATCCCAATGTACGACACTCTCTGACGTGGTGGATAGATCACCATGGTTTAGTCCAAGGGGCTTCTTTTGTTCGTCCAACCTGGACTGTGATCTCAACAGATGCTAGTCTGTCAGGTTGGGGAGCTGTATGGGGATCTCTGACAGCGCAGGGGGTTTGGGAATCTCAGGAGGCGAGATTACCAATCAACATTTTGGAACGCCGTGCAATTTTCAGAGCTCTTCAGTTCTGGCCTCTTCTGAAGAGAGAATCGTTTATTTGTTTTCAGACAGACAATGTCACAACCGTGGCATATGTCAATCATCAGGGTGGGACTCACAGTCCTCAGGCTATGAAAGAAGTATCTCGGATACTTGTATGGGCGGAATCCAGCTCCTGTCTAATTTCTGCGGTTCACATCCCAGGTGTAGACAATTGGGAAGCGGATTATCTCAGTCGCCAGACGTTACATCCGGGCGAATGGTCCCTTCACCCAGAGGTATTTCTTCAGATTGTTCAAATCTGGGGACTTCCAGAAATAGATCTGATGGCCTCTCATCTAAACAAGAAACTTCCCAGGTATCTGTCCAGATCCAGGGATCCTCAGGCGGAGGCAGTGGACGCGTTGTCGCTTCCTTGGAATTATCATCCTGCCTATATCTTTCCGCCTCTAGTTCTTTTTCCAAAAGTGATTTCCAAAATTCTAATGGAACGTTCGTTTGTACTGCTGGTGGCTCCAGCATGGCCTCACAGGTTTTGGTATGCGGATCTCATTCGGATGGCCAGTTGCCAACCTTGGACTCTTCCGTTAAGACCAGACCTTCTATCTCAAGGCCCTTTTTTCCATCAGGATCTCAAATCATTAAATTTGAAGGTATGGAAATTGAACGCTTGATTCTTAGTCATAGAGGTTTCTCTGACTCAGTAATTAATACTATGTTACAGGCTCGTAAATCTGTGTCTAGGAGGATTTATTATCGAGTCTGGAAGACTTACATTTCTTGGTGTTTTTCTCATAAATTCTCCTGGCATTCTTTTAGAATTCCTAGAATTTTACAGTTTCTTCAGGATGGTTTGGATAAAGGTTTGTCTGCAAGTTCCTTGAAAGGACAAATCTCTGCTCTTTCTGTTCTTTTTCACAGAAAGATTGCTAATCTTCCTGATATTCATTGTTTTGTACAGGCTTTGGTTCGTATCAAACCTGTCATTAAATCAATCTCTCCTCCTTGGAGTCTTAATTTGGTTCTGAGGGCTTTACAAGCCCCTCCGTTTGAACCTATGCATTCTCTGGACATTAAATTACTTTCTTGGAAAGTTCTGTTCCTTTTGGCCATCTCTTCTGCTAGAAGAGTTTCTGAGTTATCTGCTCCTTCTTGTGAATCTCCTTTTCTGATTTTTCATCAGGATAAGGCAGTGTTGTGGACTTCATTTAAATTTTTACCTAAGGTTGTGAATTCTAACAACATTAGTAGAGAAATTGTTGTTCCTTCTTTGTGTCCTAATCCTACGAATTCTAAGGAGAGATCTTTACATTCTTTGGATGTAGTAAGAGCTTTGAAATATTATGTTGAAGCTACTAAAGATTTTAGAAAGACTTCTAGTCTATTTGTTATCTTTTCTGGGTCCAGAAAAGGTCAGAAGGCCTCCGCCATTTCTTTGGCGTCTTGGTTAAAGTCTTTGATTCATCATGCTTATGTGGAGTCAGGTAAATCCCCGCCTCAAAGAATTACGGCTCATTCTACTAGGTCAGTTTCTACTTCCTGGGCGTTTAGGAATGAAGCTTCTGTTGATCAGATTTGCAAAGCAGCAACTTGGTCTTCTTTGCATACTTTTACTAAATTCTACCATTTTGATGTGTTTTCTTCTTCTGAAGCAGTTTTTGGTAGAAAAGTACTTCAGGCAGCTGTTTCAGTTTGATTCTTCTGCTTATAATTTCAGTTTTTATTTAAACTTTTGTTTTGGGTTGTGGATTATTATTTTTCAGCGGAATTGGCTGTCTTTATTTTATCCCTCCCTCTCTAGTGACTCTTGCGTGGAAGTTCCACATCTTGGGTATTTATTATCCCATACGTCACTAGCTCATGGACTCTTGCTAATTACATGAAAGAAAACATAATTTATGTAAGAACTTACCTGATAAATTCATTTCTTTCATATTAGCAAGAGTCCATGAGGCCCACCCCTTTTTTGTGGTGGTTATGATTTTTTTGTATAAAGCACAATTATTCCAATTCCTTATTTTGATGCTTTCGCTCCTTTCTTATCACCCCACTTCTTGGCTATTCGTTAAACTGAATTGTGGGTGTGGTGAGGGGTGTATTTATAGGCATTTTGAGGTTTGGGAAACTTTGCCTCTCCTGGTAGGATTGTATATCCCATACGTCACTAGCTCATGGACTCTTGCTAATATGAAAGAAATGAATTTATCAGGTAAGTTCTTACATGAATTATGTTTTTACAGTATCTATAATTAATAATTATTAAAGGGACATTAAACGCAAAAACAATGTTTAATATCTAAAAAGTACAAAGTAAGGACTTTAAATTTTCAATAGGTGTCATTAATTCTTTATTTGTAGTTTTTATTATTTTTCAGTTTTAAGGTTTCTAAATGGGAAACCCACTGTATAACTAATTAATGCCATCCAATCACTGAGGGAAACCTAGGTTCTGTCTGAAGGAGCACGCACAGACTCTACACATGCGCACTTTGAGACAGCTGCTACATTGTGTTATGTCACCGGCTTCACTTGTATCCGTTCCAGTTCACATTTCCTGCAGTCCTGTGTGTGTTTGCTGAAGCTCACACAGTGCTGTATCAACTTTGTCTGAATTATTAATTTGTAATTCATATATATATTTTGAATAATTATGTTTTGGTTTTTTTTTTAAATGTTCAATAAAATCTACATTATTATGTCCTTATCTGAGCATCATTTGGGGAGCGGAGCGGTAGTCACACGAGTTCTACTGAATTCATCTGATGTGTAAACTGACAGCTCCACTTCTACCTACAACTCATAAGTCACTAATTGTTATTTCCCTTTATTATACAGATCCTCTCTGTAAGGCGAGCAAGATTTTAGCATTGCAATGGGTCTGGAGGGGGGGGGCGGCTGCATAGTTTTTATTAAAGGGACACTGAACCCAAATTCTTTTTCTTTTGTGATTCAGATAGAGCATGAAATTTTAAGCAACTTTCTAATTTACTCCTATTATCAAATGTTCTTTATTCTCTTGGTATCTTTATTTGAAATGCAAGAATGTAAGTTTAGATGCCGGCCCATTTTTGATGAACAACCTAGGTTGTCCTTGCTGATTGGTGGATAAATTCATCCACCTATCAAAAACTGCTGTCCAGAGTGCTGAACCTAGAAAAAAAGCTTATATGCCTTCTTTTTCATATAAAGATAGCAAGAGAATGAAGAAAAATTGATAATGGGAGTAAAGTAGAAAGTTGCTTAAAATTGCATGCTCTATCTGAATCACAAAAATTTTTTTTTGGGTTCAGTGTCCCTTTAAGTCACTCAAGATTTGTTTATTTAGCTTTGCAGGGGCTGGTGGGGACCCGGTGTTCTGTTAGACTAGCGAATTCATCACACTAGCGAACGGAAGTGACGTTCCGTCAGCTGTCTGATTAAAAAATCCATACCGAGCATGCGCTGCTCTTTTTATAGCATTCCAAATGCAACTACGTCACAGCCCATCAGAATATTGAACGGAACGGCCACGTGTACTAGCAACATTTCTATTTGTAAATACAGCTGTCACATGTACAATTAGCATTGTGCGGTACAGATACCTTCTGTCTAATGTCTGATACCTTTTGCAGAAGTCTACGGTTTCTTGTCCCTCTTTGAACACAACTGTCTGGTCTCCACAAGCATTGGACATACAGTATCTCACAAAAGTGAGTACACCCCTCACATTTTTGTAAATATTTTATTATATCTTTTCATGTGACAACACTAAAGAAATGACACTTTGCTACAATGTAAAGTAGTGAGTGTACAGCCTATATAACAGTGCACATTTGCCGTCCCTTCAAAATAACTCAACACACAGCCATTAGTGTCCAAACCGTTGGCAACAAAAGGGAGTACACCCCAAAGTGGAAATGTCATAATTGTGCCCAAAGTGTCAATATTTTGTGTGGCCACCATTATTTTCCAGCACTGCCTTAATACTCTTGGGCATGGAGTTCACCAGAGCTTCACAGGTTGCCACTGGAGTTCTCTTCCACTCCTCAGTTTAAGGATGCCCCACAGATGCTCAATAGGGTTTAGGTCTGGAGACATGCTTGGCCAGTCCATCACCTTTACCCTCAGCTTCTTTAGCAAGGCAGTGGTCATCTTGGAGGTGTGTTTGGGGTAGTTTTTATTGGAATACTACAGTCTCCGAAGGGAGGGGATCATGCTCTGCTTCAGTATGTCACAGTACATGTTGGCATTCATGGTTCCCTCAATTAACTGTAGCTCCCCAGTGCTGGCAGCACTCATGCACACCCAGACCATGACACTCCCACCACCATGCTTGACTGTAGGCAAGACACACTTGTCTTTGTGCTCCTCACCTGGTTGCCGCCACACACGCTTGACAACATCTGAACCAAATAAGTTTATCTTGGTCTCAATGGACCACAGCACATGCTTCCAGTAATTCATGTCCTTAGTCTGCTTGTCTTCAGCAAACTGTTTGCGGTTTTCTTGTGCATCATCTTTAGAAGAGGCTTCCTTCTGGGACGACAGCCATGCAGACCAATTTGATGCAGTGTGCGACATATGGTCTGAGCACTGACAGGCTGACCCCACCCCACCCCTTCAACCTCTGCAGCAATGCTGGCAGCACTCATACGTCTATTTCCCAAAGACAACTTCTGGATATGACGCTGAGCACGTGCACTCAACTTCTTTGGTCGACTATGGCAAGGCATGTTCTGACTGGAACCTGTCCTGTGAAACCGCTGTATGGTCTTGCCCACCAAGCTGCAGCTCAATTTCAGGGTCTTGGCAATCTTCTAATAGCCTAGGCCATCTTTATGTAGAGCAACAATTCTTTTTTTCAGATCCTCAGAGAGTTCTTTGCCATGAGGTGCCATGTTGAACTTCCAGTGACCAGTATGAGAGAGTGTGAGAGCGATAACACCAAATTTAACACACCTGCTCCCCAATCTCACCTGAGACCTTGTTACACTAATGAGTCACATGACACCTGGGAGGGAAAATGGCTAATTGGGCCCAATTTAGACATTTCCACTTAGGGGTGTACTCACTTTTGTTGCCATCAGTTTAGACATTATTGGCTGTGTGTTGAGTTATTTTGAGGGGACAGCAAATTTGCACTGTTATACAGGCTGTGCACTCACTACTTTACCTTGTAGCAAAGTATAATTTCTTCAGTGTTGTCACATGAAAAGATAAAATAAAATATTTACAAAAATGTGAGGGGTGTACTCACTTTTGTGAGATACTGTACCTATCTTGAAATGTTACAGGGACAAGAAACCGTAGACTTCTACAAAAGGTAGAAAGTTTTTATATAGGTGCAAAATTATGCAGGACAGCGTGTGTGCTAAAATGTACCGCACAATGCCAATTGCACATGTGACAGTGCGTGTGCACTATTATTCAATAGTTGTATTTACAAATAGAAATAGAAATGTTGCTAGTGTGCGCGGCCGTTCCATTCAATATTCTGATGGGCTGTGATGTAGTTGCATTTGGAATACTATGACAAGAGCAGTGCATGCGCGGTATGGATGAATTAGCTACTCTGACAGAACACCGGCATAGAAATTGTTAGCTATAGATTAAGATTAATGTAGATCTGTGTCAGGATGAGACAGTGGGACATTCTTTCACGTACCTGCCGGCATGCACCTCCTGTCAAGAAGAAATTCGGCTTTTCTATGTTTGTGTAGATCGTTCTGGAGACTGCTCAGTTCCCCACAAACTGACACATAATGAAAAAGGGGCATGTCTTGAAACACCCTGCAAGCTGAAAGACTTTAGTGAGACATAAAGTATGTATCCTCACAGGGGGTGTTGAAGGGGAGTCAGCAGCACAAATGTTAGTCACTAAAGATTTTTTGAGCATGTATGCATTGCAGAGCTTTTCTGTCACAACACACTATTATTATTAAGAGCAACTACGCATGCAATCTGGTACACGCTTAGCTGCAAATGAATTTGCAGAAGCTCATTATAAGGTAATATGTGATTGGTGAAACAGTTTTGCTGACACGCCTACCTTTTATGAAGATTTACTTGGTGCGTACTTTACAGGAGTAAAATAAGAAACTTTGGGGTAATATTTAATAAAAATGATAATATATATATATTTAAAAAAAATATATTACATAATGCTTATTTAACTTTAAATTGTACAACAAAAGATTTTCATGAATAACGTTTTTAAAAGATTACTTCATTTTAACAATATTTCATATTTAATATTTCAATGACGCACCTTAAGATAACTAATTCTGCATCCAACACTGCGTTAGATCTAAAGCGCGAAACTCGAAGCACGTTATGCATATTTTCCATTCCAATGTTCTTCACATAGAAACATTTTTTAATCTTAAATATATATTTCTATATATATTTGATAATGTTAATGTAAAATATATATCCATACCTATATATTTAAAGGAATAGATAATATGTATAGATTAAAAATAAATATATATATATAGAAATATGTATTTAAAATAAAAATACATTTTTCCTATATGTGAAGAACATCGGAATGTTAAATATTTACCGTAAATGCACAGCAAAACACTTTATTAAATATTATTATAGAATTATTATTTAGACACACACACACATATATATATATATACAGGTATATAAAGATAGATATATATATACACACAGTATATTACAGCCTTTTGCAGTCAAATGCATGGCAATATGCCATATACTTTTGAACCCTTATAACTTTTTTTATTAATATTTATATGAACAATTTTTATCAGATAGTGTTTATATGAGTGTAACAGTTTAACAGTTTATTTTAATATATTTATGTTTAATGAAACTTTTTTTTTTAGCCTTAACCCTTTACTTAAGTGGGCCTATCTATCAAGCTCCGAATGGAGCTTGAAGCCCCGTGTTTCTGGCGAGCCTGCAGGCTCGCCAGAAACCGCAGTTATGAAGCAGCGATCTAAAAACCGCTGCTATGTAACCCTGCCTGCCTGCTCTGAGCAGGCGGACAGACATCGCTGGAATTCAACCCGATCGAGTATGATCGGGTTGATTGACACCTCCCTGCTGGCGGCCGATTGTCTGCGAGTCTGCAGGGGGCGGCGTTGCACCAGCAGCTCTTGTGAGCTGCTGGTGCAATGCTGAACACGGAGAGCGTATTGCTCTCCGCATTCAGCGAGGTCTTGCGGACCTGATTCGCACTGTCGGATCAGGTCCGCAAGACCTTTGATAAATAGGCCTCTATGTCTTCAGTTGCGCTAACCTGATGCATGTTAAATTCGATTGTGCTTGTGCAAATGCATTTACTTTCAACATGTAATACACACGCAAATTAATATTCTATCACTCGTTTGCAAACATTTTTTTTTCCCACTTCATGTTTGCAGGTTCTAGTCCTTATGGGGCCACCTAATTCTTTTTTATTTAATAAATATATATATATTTATTAAGTATTTTAGTGTACAGATGTATATAAGTAATACAACCACATCACCAATAGATTATACGGTTTTTCCAAGATTTAACAAATTATATTTTACTATGCAGTTAGCTTTCAGTAATGAGTGTGGTGGTAGTCACCTAATTCTTTTTATTATTCTAGAGTTGATTGAAATGATTGCAATTCATTTTTACTTTTTAGAATTATATAAGATACAGTTTTTAACCCGATGATGATTAGAAAAAATTCCATTGAAAAGTGTTGTTTAAATCAGTGATTTTTAACCTTTTTTTTGCCGTGGCACACTTTTTTACATTAAAAAATCCTGTGGCACACCACCATCCCAACATTTAAAAAAATCACACATAGTATATTTATATATATATATACACATACACACAAACACACACATACTGTATGTATTGTGCTGTTATGCCATGCCTCCTACAAACTACCCCTGCACTGGGAGTAAAAAACAAGCAAGTTTAAAAAATATGTCACACTGTTGTCAGTCTGCCGTGGCACACCTGAGGATCTCTCACGGCACACTGGTTGAAAAACACTGGTTTAAATAACACATTTATTATATTTGTTTGTGTAAAATATTTCATGCAACTGTTCAGCATTTCGAATTTAAAAAAGGAATATGAAAAATATTGAGGTAATAACAGCAACTTTGACATATCAGACCCCAGACCAGCTTCATGTTCCCTGCAGCTTCTTTTGTACCATATATGAGCCACTCCAGAACCAAGACCAGCCCACTATCTCTTGTAGTCCTTATTTTTCTGTTTATGCCTCACATCAAACCCAGACCAGCTTCATACTCCTGCTGCACCTTATGTGACTGTATTAATCACATCAAATCTCAAACTACCATATTAATCACGTCAGATCTTGAAGAGGACTCATTTCATCTGCAGCCTCCTTTGTTGCAGTTGTGAGTGATACCCAAAACTCAGACAAGAGTTTTGGCACCTGTGACTCTTTTATTGTCACCTATTACCCATATAAAGCCCTAGACCAACCTCATATCCCCTGTGGCTCCTTTTATACTAGATATCTTCCATATCAGGCAAGGAAATCATCACATTAAACACATTTACCGCAGCAGGTCCATCCAAAAAAAAAAAAAGGCAGTTTTTTTATAGTGTGATTAACAACTTTCTCATGAACAAGCATTCAGCTACAAACCCTGTCCCATTCTTACTGTAGAGTTTTCTATGTATTTCTATTGTCAAAGATGCTCTGGTCACTTCGGTGTCCTTCGTTTAAGAGCATACCTATTTAGGTTTAAGGATGTGCATGACCTGAGCACTATATGGCAGTAATATTTGCAACAATGTTATATATGCAGAGCTCAAGCTATGTGCTAATAGTGAAGATTATACATTTATTTGTGATTGTATAAAAAAACAATTTCATAAATATAATTCATTAAACATGCACAATGCCAAGTGTCAGCTGGAGCAGTGGGGACGTGTTATCTGGAGTGATAAATTACACTTCACTATATGGCAATCTGATGGAAGAATCTGGGTGTGGTGGATGCCAGGAGAACTCTACCTACTGGAATGCATAGTGCCTACTGTAAAGTTTGGTGGAGGAGGGATAATAGTCTGGTGCTGTTTTTTAGGTTTTGGGCTAGCCCTTTACTTCCAGTGAAAGGTCATCTTAATGCCACAGGATGCAAATAAATTTACATATCTATTTATTTATTTGTCTTCTTTTTTATATTAGTATTCCTCACTTCCACACAAGCCCTGATCACAACCCAGTATTTGCAAATAAATGTTGACATTTACGTACTTCCATCCTCAACAGTTTGGGGAAGGCCCTTTCCTGTTCCAGCATGACTGTTAACCTATAAACAAAGCAAGACCCATGAAGACATGGTTCAACGAGTTTGGTGTGAAGGAACTCGAGTGGTCTACACAGAGCCCTGACCTCAATCCTGTTGAACACCTTGGGGATGAATTTGAGCGCCAATTATGAATTGGAGCACCAACATCAATACCTGACCTCACAAATCCTCTTTTGGCTGAATGGGCAAAAATCCCTAAAGATACACTCCAAAATCTTGTGGAAAGCTTTCACAGAAGAGTGACCTCTATTATCTAATTAGCTTTATTCTCTTGGTATCATTTGTTGAATGAGCAGTAATCCACTACTGGGAGCTATATGAAAGCCAATGACAAGAAGCATATTAGATAATAGAAATAAATTGGTAAGTTATTTAAAAATTCATGCTCTAAATAAAGCATGAAAGAAAAAAGTGTGTTTCAAGTCCCTTTAATGTCCATGGTTTTGGAATGGCATGTTTAACCCCTTAATGACCACAGCACTTTTCCATTTTCTGTCGTTTGGGACCAAGGCTATTTTTACATTTTTGTGGTGTTTGTGTTTAGCTGTAATTTTCCTCTTACTCGTTTACTGTACCCATACATATTATATACCGTTTTTCTTGCCATTAAATGGACTTTCTAAAGATACCATTATTTTCATCATATCTTATAATTTACTCTAAAAAAAAAATATAAAATATGAGGAAAAAATGGAAAAAAACACACTTTCTAACTTTGACCCCCAAAATCTGTTACACATCTACAACCACCAAAAAACACCCATGCTAAATAGTTTCTAAATTTTGTCCTGAGTTTAGAAATACCCAATGTTTACATGTTCTTTGCTTTTTTTGCAAGTTATAGGGCAATAAGTACAAGTAGCATTTTGCTATTTCCAAACCACTTTTTTTGAAAATTAGCGCTAGTTACATTGGGACACTGATATCTTTCAGGGATCCCTGAATATCCCTTGACATGTATACATTTTTTTTTTTTTAGAAAACATCCCAAAGTATTGATCTAGGCCCATTTTGGTATATTTCATGCCACCATTCCCATTTTGGTATATTTCATGCCACCATTTCACCGCCAAATCAGATCAAATAAAAAAAATGGTTCACTTTTTCACAATTTTTTTCACAAACTTTAGGTTTCTCACTGAAATTATTTGCAAACAACTTGTGCAATTATGGCACAAATGGTTGTAAAAGCTTCTGTGGGATCCCCTTTGTTCAGAAATAGCAGACATATTTGACTTTGGCATTGCTTTTTGGTAATTAGAAGGCCGCTAAATGCCACTGCGCACCACACGTGTATTATGCCCAGCAGTGGAGGGGTTAATTAGGGAGCATGTAGGGGGCTTCTAGGGTTAATTTTAGCTTTAGTTTAGTGTAGTAGACAACCCCAAGTATTGATCTAGGCCCATCTTCGTATATTTCATGCCACCATTTCACAGCCAAATGCGATCAAATAAAAAAAAAAATCGTTCACTTTTTCACAATTTTAGGTTTCTCACTGAAATTATTTACAAACAGCTTGTGCAATTATGGCACAAATAGTTGGAAAAGCTTCTCTGGGATACCCTTTGTTCAGAAATAGCAGACATATACAGCTTTGGCGTTGCTTTTTGGTAATTAGAAGGCCGCTAAATGCAGCTGCATACCACACGTGTATTATGCCCAGCAGTGAATGGGGTTAATTAGGGAGCTTGTAGGGTTAATTTTAGCTTTAGTGTAGTGTAGTAGACAACCCAAAGTATTGATCTAGGCCCATTTTGGTATATTTCATGCCACCATTTCCCCGCCAAATGCGATCAAATAAAAAAAAACACTTCACTTTTTCACAAACTTTAGGTTTCTCATTGAAATTATTTACAAACAGCTTGTGCAATTATGGCACAAATGGTTGTAATTGCTTCTCTGGAATCCCCTTTGTTCAGAAATAGCAGACATATATGGCTTTGGCGTTGCTTTTTGGTAATTAGAAGGCTGCTAAATGCCGCTGCGCATCACACGTGTATTATGGCTAGCAGTGAAGGGGTTAATTAGGTAGTTTGTAGGGAGCTTGCAGGGTTAATTTTAGCTTTAGTGTAGAGATCAGCCTCCCACCTGACAAATCAGACCCCCTGATCCCTCCCAAACAGCGCTCTTTCCTCCCCCACCCCACAATTGTCCCCGCCATCTTAAGTACTGGCAGAAAGTCTGCCAGTACTAAAATAAAAGGTATCTTTTAATTTTTTTTATTTTTTTTTAGCATATTTACATATGCTGATGTGTAGGATCCCCCCTTAGCCGCCAACCTTCCTGATCCCCTCAAACAGCTCTCTACCCCCCCCCCCCCCTCTACCTTACTGGGAGCCATCTTGGGTCAGCCAGTACCCAGTTTACCAACAAAAATATACTTTTTCTTTTTCTTTTCTTTTTTTCTGTAGTGTAGCTTCCCCCCCCAAGAACAACCCCTTCCCCCTCCCAGATCCCTTAGATGTTTTTTTAATTAAATTTTAACCCACTTTTCTTTAACATTTATTTCTGTAGTGTAGCTGTTCCCACCCGCTTCCACCCCGTGCACGCGCCCGCCCCTCATGCACGTGCACGCGCCCGTGCGCGGCCCTGGCGATCCCTCTTATGATCCCGCCCCCTTCCACATCACACAGCCCATCGATGGCCGTCCACCAGCCTCCCAGACTGGCTCCTACCCACCAACGATACCGGCCATCGATGTCCGGTGCAGAGAGGGCCACAGAGTGGCTCTCTCTGCATCGGATGGCCAAGGAGGGTTATTGCAGGATGCCTCGATCACTGCAATAACCGGAAAGCGTCTGGAAGCGATCAGGATCACTTCCACCGCTTTCCAAGACCAAGGACGTACGCCATACGTCCTCGGTCGTTAAGTGTATTTTTTTTAGGACGTACGGCGTACAACCTTGGTCGTTAAGGGGTTAAAGGGATACTAAACCCAATTTCTTTCTTTCATGATTCAGATAGAGCATGCAATTTTAAGTGACTTTCTAATTTACTACTATTATCAATTTTTCCTCGTTCTTTTGGTATCTTTATTTGAAAAAGCCGGAATCTAAGCTTTCGAGCTGTCCCATTTTTGGTTCATCACCCTGGATAGTGCTTGTTGATTGTTTGCTGCATTTAGCTACCAATCAGCAAGCACTACCCAGGTGCTGAACTGAAGATGAGCTGGTTCATAAGCTTACATTCCTGCTTTTTCAAATAAAGACACCAAAAGAACAAAGAAAATTGATAATCAGAGTAAATTAGAAAGTTGCTTAAAATTGCATGCTCTATCTGAATCATGAAAGAAAAAAATGTGGGTTCATAGCCCTTTAACAAGCTCATATAGCTGTGATGGTCAGGTGTCCACATAATTTTGGCTATATAGTGCATGTGAACCTCAGTGCATGGTTATACCAAATGAATATAGAGATGGTTGTGATTGGTTTGCAATGGTCCTTTTGTTCTTGGAGACTGACAAAATGAAACTATTTTCTTCATTTCAAAATAATACTCAGATAAGGAGTTTTATGTATCTTCTAATTTGTACACTAATGGTAAAGAATAGTACTGGACAAGGGAGACTCAAAAGCAAAGTCCTGGTCTCACTGTGACCTGTACTGTTAGTGAAAATTAACTGAACAGGGCAGCCTTGTGCTGCACCTTCTAAAAAGGACACATCAGTGATCTTCATACCCCTAGAGCATGGTTGCCTAATTCTTTTTTTTTTTTTTTTTTTTTTTTTTTTTATATTTGTTTTTTATTCGTGCCAGTAAGTGAAAAAACGAACAAAATATAATACGTTTGAATATGAAACTGCACCACGCAGGGTGCAAGATATACATTAAACAAAATACAGCGATTGAATTGCACCATTCAAAGGATGTCCAAATGACAAAAAAAATAAAAAGAAAGCCTCTTTTGCTTTTTTTTGTGTGTATATGTATCATGTAAAAATAAACAGTTCTACTATCCCTGGCAGTTCATTTTAAAATAAACTTGAAAACACACTACACACTCATACAAAAAAAAAAAAAGAAAAAAAAAAAAAAAAAAAAAAAGGGGAACTTATATCTCTCACGAGTTAAGACTTTAATCTGCCCCTCTTCCTTCCACTGTGGATCTCCTGACGTGTCAACTGTCTATCGGCTCTAGTTCCTACTCTGACCTCCTCGACCCATCACTAATTCTATCTATAATTCCTAACCCACTCTGCGGGAAAATCTCCCAGCAATACCAAATCAGCAAAACAATCAGTACTTAAGAAAGGAGATAGAATTGCCTTTTGCACATCTTCCGGATACATTTTAATTACCGGTAACCATCCCAGTAGAAATCTTTTGCATTCTTTTTCGCTTGCGTCCCAAAGATGGAAAGATTCAAAAATAATTTGTAGCTGGATTTCTCTAATAAAAAATGAAAACCCTGGCATCTTTTTGGCTTTCCAGTTACTTAATATAAGTTGCCTCACAAGTATAATAATTGTATTTATAATTTTACTTGACGGGACTGTCTTTTGGCTAGATCGAACTAGCACAAATATATCCTCAACTTTGAATTGTATGTTTGTTGAGTACGTTTTATTAATCCAAAAGATCACTTTCTTCCAAAATTGTTGAACTCTAGGGCAGTGCCAAAACATATGTAAAATATCCGCGTTCATATAGACGCATCGCGGGCAAAAGAAGTCTTGACCTATAAACATTTTAGCCATTTTCCAAGGTGTGCAATAATAGTTATTAAGTAATTTGACATGGCCTTCTCTCCAGCTAGTTGGAATACGACATTTGCTTAAGGATTCACAACTCTCTTTCAATGTAGCTTGATTTATATTTGGAATTTTAGCTATCCATTTTGCACATAATTTCTCCATTAAGGAGTCACTTTGTTTGGCAAGCATGATACTATATAATAATGAAATAGAGGGGGGCCTAACATGAGCAACAATCAAAATTGTTTTAAACTCCGTCCATGCGACTGTCTCACCGCGATTTCATCTCCTAGAGGATATATAATTATGCACTTGCAAATAGGGGTAGAGATTGTTACTTGAAAGGTCAAATCGAGCTTTTAAAATATCAAAAGGGATTATTTGTCGATCTTCCATAAAAAATTGCGAAACTAGCTTAAGATCTTTATTGAACCAATCTCTAAAAACCTGCTGGTTGTTTCCTGGAGGAAATTCAGGGTTGCCTATTAACGGTAAATAATCCGAAAAGGTGTAGTCAATACCCATAAGAGAGCATATTTTTTGCCAGGCTAGAACTATGTTGTTTATTGATATTAAACTTTTGACCTCTTGCGGAGTTTCTTTAGGATGAATATGTAATAAAGCTTTGAGGGAAAAGGGGAAGACCAAAGTATTTTCCAGTTCTAATGTTGCAAACCAGCTTGTTTCTATGAGTCAATCAAGCGCAATTTTGCCCAAGGCTGCAAGATTATAGAGCGCTATATTAGGTAGAGCTAGCCCGGCTTCTTTACGAGGTTGCATCAGTTTTTCTATTGCAATTCGTGCTTTTTTCTTACTATGCCATATAAATTGTGAAAAACTCGAATTTAACTTACGTATATCTCCTTTATATAGTTTCAAGGGTAGGTTTTGAAGAAGAAAGAGAAGCCGGGGAAAGATTATAGTCTTAATAAGGTTCACTCTCGCAGTCAGAGATAAAGGGAAGGCAGCCCAAAGTTTCAAGTCCGCGTAGATTTTTTGAAATAACGGGTCGAAATTCAGATCGTACCATTTTGCAGGATTTCTGTGAAGATAAATTCCCAAATATTTAAGAGTATCCACCTCTTTAAATTCCAGGCTATCTAAAGCATTCCTTGTTTTATAAAGCCACATTATTTCGCTTTTACTATAATTCACTTTGTACCCGGAGAATGAACTAAAAAGATTTAGACAGTCTATAACCGTTGGGATAGCCCTAGGTGTATTATGAAGGAAGATTAGTAAGTCATCTGCATATAGTAAAGTTTTAAGCACAGTCTGCCCAATGGAAATACCTTCTAATAAATTCCGTAGCCTTATAGCGAGAGGTTCTAATGCAAGATTAAACAATAAAGGCGACAAGGGACACCCTTGTCTAGTACCTTTTTTCAGTTTTATCCCTGTGGTGAGATTATTATTAATTAGAAGATAAGATATAGGACATTGATATATGTTACGGATAAACCGAACAAACTCATTTTTAAACCCAAATTTTCCGAGAGTCTCAAATAGATATTCCCATTCTATAGAGTCAAACGCCTTTACCGCGTCGAGGGTTAAGAGTGCACAATCATATAAGAAGTGTCTATCTGAGTTTTGGCGAATATTCCAAATATAATCTATTAAGGTTGTCAGTTTCCGTATATTTTTAGAAACATTTCTAAAAGCCATAAACCCTGATTGATCTGGGTGTATCACTTCATTAAGGCATAACATTAATCTGGCTGCTAAGATAGAGGATAAAATCTTATAGTCCGAATTAAGGACGGAGATTGGTCTATAAGACCCTGGATCTTCGGGGTCTTTCCCTTTTTTAAGAATCAGGGAAATGTTAGCAGCCGCAAAATATCCTGAAGGTATCTTCCCGTTTCTGTAATAATTATTGAACAATTTTACTAGAGTGGGTTTAATTTCTTCTGCAAGTATTTTATAATACTCTGCCGGCAAGCAGTCCGGCCCTGCAGCTTTATTCAATTTTGCCTTATCAATTGCTTCTGCTATCTCATTTTCTGAAATAGGGGCATTAAGCCTTTCCACTAGATCTTGTGAAACTCTCGGAATTTTTATTTGAGACCAAAATTTATCCTGGTTCTGCGTATGATTAGTACTCTGCGTGTAAAGTTTTTGATAATACACAAACAGCGTTTTATTGATATCAGATATTTCAGTATGTCTGTTATCCTGGTCCCTAATTGCTAAAATGTAATTTTTTTTCTTTCTCCCTTTGACTAATTTAGCTAAAAATTTTGCTGAATAACCAAAATGTCCCTTGTATCGCAGATTTAGTTTTCTCTCTTCTTCTAAGGATTTTTGTCTAAAAAAAAACATCTCGTTCCTGTCTAGCACTAAGATATTTTTTCCACCACGCAGAATTTGGCTCTCTAATATATTTCTGATAACTATTCTTGACCTGTTTAGCGAGTTGGATTTCTCTCCTTTTATCTTTGCGATTTCTTTTACACATGTAAGCCTTAATTTCTCCCCTTAAATACGCCTTAGAGGCTTCCCAGAACGTTTCAATTTTCTGAAAATATGCTATATTGAAAGTGCAATAATCTTTCCATTTCTGTTTTAACCAGAGATTAAATCTGATATTCTTATTCATATATCGTGGGAATATAATGGTTAGATTTCTATTCGCCTGATTCTCTAAGGATTGAAACGATAGTGACACAATCGCATGGTCGGAGATCGCTATATCGCCTATTGAGGCCTTGACCTTCTGTAAAGATAGGGTCTCTGAAATTAGTAAATAATCTATTCTCGAAAAAGTTCTGTACTTTTTAGATTCGCAGGTAAATACACGCAAATCTGGATTTTGGTGTCTCCATATATCAGTTAATTTCAACTGGTGGCAAAATTTTCTTATATATTTAGCTTGACTGTTATATATTGCTATGTTTTTTTTTTTGAAAATCTATCTAGATCAGGGCAAAAAGAAAGATTAAAATCACCACCTATTACGAGATTATCTGATATAAATGGCATTAGCTTACTCTTTAACTTTTCCCAAAAATCTTTGGAAAAATTATTCGGTGCATAAATGTTGCAAAAGACAAATCTTCTCCCTTCTATCCGTACTTGTAACAGGATATACCTAGCCCCCTGATCTACTTCCATCTGTATAATCTGATATGATAGATTTTTATTAAACAATATTGCCACCCCTAATTTTCTGCCTCTACATGGAGTGGCAAAAACCTCTCCTATCCAATTGCACTTCAGTTTGGGGATTTCTATATCTTTTAAATAAGTTTCCTGTATAAATGCTACACTTGGTTCCAGCGTACCTAGTTTTTTAATTATCATCTTACGTTTTATTGGATTAGTGATACCCCCCACATTCCAAGATAAAATCTTAAGGTTCCCTAATTCTTCAATCATGATATACTAATATACAAGATTATAAGCTGCTTGCGGTTCCACCTATCTCTGTCTTTCCTCATATTTCTTATTACCAAATCTAATTTCTGCTACTCTAGCTCTTATCCAACTGCATAATACTGTAGTCCCTAATCTATACATGGACCCCAACAAATACCCATATAATGACAAGATCCGTATACATAGTCACCTTCAGAAGATATTTCCGCCCACTTTATCAGCATTTCCCCAAAGATAAAGCCCTGAGAGAGGAGAGAGAGAAAAAAAAAAAAAAAAAAAAGGGGGAAACCCAAGCCCAATAATAAAAAATTAAAACCCAAAACTTCACATTCACAGCACTCATACCCATTCCTGAAAATTAAATACTCTAATGTGAGAGAACCTATCTCCCATGATTATTATTTGGAATCACTGTATTCTCTCGCTTTAGCAGGTTCACTAAATGTAATCTTATTACCATTGTCGTCTACTATAATTTTGGCGGGGTAAATTAAACGAGCTTTTAGACCCTTATTTATCATAGCCGTGCAGATAGGGGACATAGTTTTCCTTTTTTGAACTGTTTCGTTAGAGAAATCTTGAAATAGCATGATTTTTTTATCATTCATGATAAAAGTATCAAATTTCCTGTAAAGCCTCAGTATCTCAACTTTGTCCTGATACTTAAGTAATTTAAATATACATGTCCTATTTCTAGCTGGGCCATTAACACCAATTCTTTTTGGTCCTATCCTATGTGCCCTTTCTACGGACAACCCTAGAGCCTGGGGTAGTGTTTGGGAAGTAAATTCAATCAAGTTATCAAATGCAGCTGATTCGGGGATACCTACAATTCTTATGTTATTACGCCTGGAGCGATCTTCTTGATCCTCCAGGCGAGCTTCCATGCTATGGATCATGGACTGTTGCTTAGAGAGGATATTTTCTTGTTGGTTAACCATATCCTCTAAAGAAGCTATTCTATCCTCTGCTTCCGTCATCCTAGTGGCGAATTGATTAACTTCCTGATTTAGATTATTAAGTTCACTAGAGATTCCACTTAACTCTTTTTTGATTATTTCAAATTGTGGTAAAAAAAGATTATTAATTTGTACTAATAATGGCTGATTATCATTTGATGTATTCAATATTTCACTGGAATCCGCACTTATATTAGCCCCCTTATAATTTTTTTTTTCTTTAGCTTTGGCAGGCATTTTAGAAAGTGGTTGTGCAAAATATCTATCTAAAGACATGCGAAATCAGTAGATGTGCAATAATAGACAAACAAAAACAAAATGGTGAAAAGAAAAAAAAAACCTTATCTAATAATAATATATATTGTGGGCGTGTTAATCACCTCTATCAGTTGTGAAAAAAAAAAGAAAAACTCAAGTATTTGTTTCAGGGTATAAGAAAATCCTATAACTGTTGTGCTTACCTAGATTAGATGTTTCAGACAAAAGAGAAACAGCAAAAGACCCTTAAACTGTTTACAGTTATATTTAAAATGTGTCCCCCCGTGAATTTGGGCGATTTATTTACAAAAAAAAAATAGTAAACAACCTGTATCAGTGCTTAAACAGTGCTAGAAGAGCCTGCTCAATAGATACTAATCCTGGGGTTAACCTGCCTTATAGCAGTGAGCACTAGGTTAGATAGTTACTGATATTAATATACAACCCATAAACATAACATTGATTAAATATACATTTAGCATGTCAAACAACTGTTTTATCCCAACTTTTCCTTTTTATAGCAGTAACATATATCTATATTCCAACTGTCTCTGAATTTACAAGAAGTAGCGAATGGCCCTTATACAGGGTAGTTATTGATGTTAGACAAACAGTCCCTTCTTTGTCCTATCTTTCTTGCTTGCTTTTCACAGATTTTTCCTTCTCCTTTCCCTTTCCTCTCCCCTCTCCTTAGTAGGGAGATTTTTGACAAATAGTACAAGAGAATCAGGGTAGCGTCTCTCAATTACATCAAAAAGACCAAAAGAACAGTCCCATCAAATAAAAAGAACACATACCAGTGTAGTGAGGGATCGCCTGTAACAAACACAGAGCAAAGGAGTTTATACGATACCTCAACCCTATTCCGGTTTGCCGCTCAGGTTTCCAGAGTCCCTTGTCTTGAGCCTCTATATCTTTTAAAGGTTCTAGAGCGGGCTGCAATCGACTGATATTATTGTTGTGTATTTAGTTCAGCTCCCACAGCCGACAGGTATGGACAGAGTAGCAACCACGGATCCCTCCGCGGCCAGAACTCGCTCCACGGTCAGCCACCTCTCTGTTTCCGGAATCGATGACCCGTTACGCCCTACCAGGAGGGCACAGGTTTCTTCTCTCTTACTGCATCTCTGCTAGTACCATCAGGTAGGTGCCGGTAAGGGGAGGAATCGTAACATGCAGCTTTGTTGTTTGAGCTAGATAGTATTGCCGAGATTGCTTGTACAGGCGGTCCCCAGATCTCGTCACACACAGAGGTAGTAGCGTATCCGCATACGGGCTTCGGCTGAGAACTGCGGCAATTCCCACCGCAAAGGTGCCTACGGGGCTGTCGGGATAACAGCCAAAAGGCGGTCTCATTCAGTGGAGTAGTTCTTCTCCGACCCTCGGTACACGCCGAAGTAAGAACAGCGTGCCTGGTTGCCTAATTCTTGTTTTCAAAACTTAATAAGAAATCAGAATTTTAGGATAAGAACTGTTTGCATAACTGCATCTACTGATTGTATCATACTGTTGTACTTCAGATATCATGAAACTTTGGTGTGATAGTGGGACCTGAGGACTGAAGTTGGGAAACCTTACTCTAGGGTAAGCATGCAATGGGTTGAGAACCAGGAATCTAAACCAAAATGATTTATAACTAAAAGTTACTTGGTCTCTCCGAGGGCCCAATAATCAAAGCATTGTCATAATAGCGCTATGTTGTAAAGCTATCTGCATCGCAATCAAAAGTGCAAGTGAAATGTTCTAAAGGGATCAAATCATTGTTAAAAAGTAGTCTTGGAAAGACTTTTAGTGCACTTCACTGTGGCATATGAGTGTTCTCTGCCAGTAGCGGAATGTTCAAAGCAGCATCACCATGTGCAGCAGGGGTTTAATGATCCCTTTAAACAGTGTGGAATGACAATATAATTTACAAACTTCTTAGTTTCAATACAATAGATACAATTGTAAATTACTTATAAACCTATATGATAATGCAAGTAAACACATTTGTTACAGTGCGCACGTATAACAAGGCGATCTAACTTCAGGAGTTCGGATATCAACCTCTCTTACTCCTTTTCCCCAAAGACTTCTAAAGGGCGTGTTTGTAGTGGGGGGAGTTTGGCGGCCATATTTTCAAGGAATAAAGCTATGTATTTTCGATGATTACTCCAATACCGTTAGCGTTCATCAACATCGATGCGGTGTAGCTGCATCTTCTATTCTAAGGTATGGCCTTAAAGGGACATTAAACCCAAAAATTGTCTTTCATGGTTCAGATAGAAAATGCAATTTTAAACAACTTTCCAATTTACTTCTATTATATAATTTGCTTCATTCTTTAGATATCTTTTGTTAAAGAAATAGCAATGCACATAGCTACTGAGCCTATCTAGATATGCTTTTCAGGAAAGAATATCAGGAGAATGAAGCAAATTAGATAATAGAAGTAAATTAGAAAGTTGTTTAAAATGGTATTCTCCATCTGAATCATGAAAGAAAAATTTTGGGTTTAATGTCCCTTTAATTTACATTGGGTGTTGACTGTCCCTTTAAATGAAATCCAACTACCATCATATGAATGATTTGCCTCT
>NC_069504.1:546964352-547101852 GCF_027579735.1 Bombina bombina | reverse complement strand
GTGGAACATCTTAAAGGGACATATAATACCCTCACAATATAGAGTATATAAATTACAATTGAATACAATGTGTAAATATTAAAATTAGTGACAAATAACTATTATTCATATAATAACAACATATAACAATTCTTGTATTATTCCCTATAAATAAATATTGGCAATTGGGTAAATAAACAATCTACTTGAAAATTGTTATTGTTTAAAAAGATAGATAATCCCTTTATTACCCATTGCATGTAAGAAATCAAGTTAAACTTGTATTTAAACTTAAATTTTATTTTAGAGTCACATTAGCTCTGGCTAATAATGATCTGGATATGATCATACACTTTAAAAAAAAATAAAATAATGAATTGTTATGTAATGCTGCATAGCTAAATCTAATCTACAAAATTACCAGTACGTGAAAACCTAGTATCCTCACTGCTATTTCAAACAAAGGGGTTAAATGCATTGGGGGTTTGGGGTGCATGGCTGTTTAGGGGACATGATTGAGATTTGAGAATGAGTTTAAGGGTTTTGGATCGTGGTGATTAAGGGGTGAATTGTTTTTAAGGAGCTATTGCACTGGGGGTCTCAAGTTTAATGGCTCTGTTTTAGTGCACTGCATAGGATTTAGACTTCATTCTTTTACCTAGGGATTTAGCACACATTCTCCAAAATAAGCCAGCCAGAAGCTACACTTTCCTGCAGAATATGGAGGTCTGCTCTTATTTTGACTCTCATACATGCTTTGTAAATGCGTGCCCCCTCGTGAAAAAAAATGCCCCCCCATTTAATTTGTTCTGGAGCCGACCTTGAGTGTGAGGTGTGTGTTGATGCTCAGGTTATGGGCCCCATCTGATATGCAGCGTCGCCAGCAAAAGCCGGCAACGCCATATTTTGCGCAATTTTGGTATCACATATACGGCGTAGCATACAAGTTACGCGTGTATATTTCACCCTTCGGCCGTATATTTGTACCCATAGACAAACATATAACTACGCGCAATTTGGTATCCAATATACAGCGTAAGGACTTACGCGCGCAGATTTCAGAAAATCGACTCCATTCTCATCTCGCCACAAATTGCAGGCGCAGGAACACTTGCACTGACTAAAAAACCAACGTAACTCCCTGAAGGCCTAACAAACGCATGCGCAATCACATACATATCAGCAGCAGATCTCAGTTAAACCTCTTCTAAGCATTCAGAATGCCTGCCCCTGCAAGTGTGTCAAACCGATCACAAACAGCACAACCTCTCACCTGCAGCCTTAAAATACCTGGCAATGCATACCCTCATTAGCCACCATGTTTCCCCTGCATTATCTGCAATACATACAGAGACAGCATCGTGGGGCACAAGGGGTGCTGCAAGGGGTGCTGGAAGCCCTACAAGCCCCTGTTGTGGAGGATATAGTTGCTGCTGAGGTCCCTGGTCATGGTGCTGTAGCCGTCCCTGCTCCTGATGCTGCTGTCCCTGCTCCTCACGCTGTTGTCCCTGTTCCTGGTGCTGCCCCTGCTGCTGTTGCTGCAGCTGGTCATAGGCCAGCAGGGTCTATAAGACGTCGACATCAGCAGAGGGGAAGAGCAAGGGCAGCAAGGATACACAGGGTTAGGGTCACCCTGTTTGGGATGACAGAGGGGGAGGCCAGGGAAAAGTATCGCTTGACTTCTGCAAGCCTCATTGACCTATATGAGGTCTTGAAGGATGATATTGACCCTCAAGCGAATAGGAACCGAGCTCTGACTGGAATGCAGAAGCTGTTGTGTGTTGTACACTTCCTGGCATCCGGCTCATTCCAGTCAACAGAGGGGCTTGTGTCTGGCCTAGCGCAGTCCACCTTCTCCAGGATTCTAGGGGAGGTTTTGACTGCTCTAGAATAACCAGACACAGCGATACATTCATTTCCCCCGTACCCCCCAGGAATGGAACAGTCTCAAACAAGGCTTCTATCGACTGGGGGGTATTCCCAATGTCATGGGGGCAATTGATTGCACACATGTGCGTTTCGTGACCCCACATGAGGAGCCATTCCTCTATATTAACAGGAAAGGGTTTTACTCCTTGAATTGCCAGATGGTCTGCGACACCACTCTGAAATTCACACATGTGTATGCAGGCTTTCCAGGTAGTGCACATGATTTCTACATCCTGCGCCAGACCTCCTTATTCAAGATTTTCGAATCTGGCACACTCTCGGGAGGTTGGCTGCTTGGTGAGTATGCACTACCTTCATTCTATCTGTATATTTCTACTAAAGGGACACTAAACACAAAATAATTTTCTCATGTTTCAGATAGAGAATACAATGTTAAACAACATAACAATTTACTTCTATTATCTCATTTGATTTATTCTTTAGCTATCCTTTGTTTAAGAAATAGCAATGCACATAGATGAGCCAATCATATGAGGCATCTATGTGCAGCCACCAATCAGCAGCTAATGAGCATATCTAATATGCTTGTCAGCAAATGATATCAAGAGAATGGAGCAAATTACATAATAGAAGTAAATTATAAGGTTGAATAAAATTGCAGGTTCTTTTTAACTCATGAAAGAAGAAATGTGTATTTCGTGTCCCTTTAAAGGGACAGTATACTATAAATAGTTTTTCACTTAACAGGACATTTTCTTAAAATGGAATGTTCTATCTGAATCATGAAAATAGAATTTTGTCTAGACTAATCCTGGCATAAAAGTAGATTGCTTACAATGCACCAATTTAATGTATTTGAAAAATATATCTTTTAAATGAAATCCATGTTATGCCCCTTTAAGCACATGATGAACCTGTAGTAATCAGAATACATATGTTACATGACAGGCGACGCAGGGTACGGCTGCAGACCATGGCTGTTAACCCCCTTGGTACACCCCCTTACAGAGCCACAACTCAGGTACCAGGAGGCCCACATACGGACCAGAAATTTGATAGAAAGGAGCTTTGGCCTACTCAAAACCAGATTCAGGTGTCTGGATTTGACAGGCGGAGCTTTACAGTATAACCCCAACAAAGTGTGTTCCTTTGTCAATGCATGTTGTATTCTACATAACATTGCTGTGGACACACGTATATTGGGGGACATGGAACCAGAACAAGATCAGCAGCTGGTTCCTGTACTTGAGGATGTGGACAGGGGGACACTGAGGGGGAATGAAGTGAGGGACCTTGTCATCCGTCAATACTTCACCTGTAAGTTACTTGTTCATAAGTACAGTAAACCGTAACATTCACATGTATTATGATGTTTGACTGTACCTCACCAACCATTGCATGTGTATATATCATATCTTGCAGAATTACATACTGCGGATTTCCACTGCATGTAAGTGAAACTACTACATCCCACCCCCCTTCCCTTAACCACCCTAATTACTGAAAATGTCTAATTTGTTTAATTTATGTTTGTCACTATGATTTATTGACTATCATTAATAAGAATGAAAATGGATGTTTATACCTTATGTTCACACCTTCTGTAAATACATTATTATTTATATATATACCCATGTGGCAATTTATATTGGATGTGAGAAACCTTGATTTACATCTTAGAAGTGAATATTACTATATGTACCCTTCATACACAACTATGTGATGTGGTTTATAGAACATGAATATGTCATAAACATGATAATATTACCTTTGTTTGCCATTTCCACACAGGTCATATTATATGTTTTAACAATATTAGTGTACTAAAACACACCTCACATGGATGTGGATGACAATTATATGGTAAATAACAGAGGACAAGATTTATGGTGAACTATAAGAATATTTATTTCTTTTTTGGCTTCTTGTATGAGGGAGCTGAGGTGGCTGTAGTGGATTTCCTTGTTCTCCTGGTTTGAGAGGATTCTTCGGTTTCTGCTGGTGTGCTGGCCACAGATGATATGCTGGAGGCAGTGTCCTGCTGGTGTGTAAAGTGCTCAACCAACACACCCAAGAGTTGATTTTGTTCCCACCATCTATTGTCCATCTGCATCTGCATATCAGACAGAATTCTCATCATCTGCGACTGGTTTTGTACAATTCCATTTAATGATGCTGCCATGTCCCTCTGCAGCTCTATGCTATGCTTGAGTAACCTCTCTTGGCTCCTGTGAAACCTCTGTTGGCCTCTTTGTCTGCTCTCACAGCTTGTTATGAGCCTCCTCTGTAGTGAAATGTATTCCTCACCCAGGGGAGAATACAGTGCATCCACAGCATGGCTTCTAGGTGCTTAAGGTGCAGGTCCAGCTGATTCTGCTGGTGCTGGTGGGACATCCTCAGCTGCATCTGCTGGTGCTGGTGGGACATCCTCAGCTGCATCTGCTGGTGGGACATCCTCAGTTGCATCTGCTGGTGGGACATCCTCAGCTGCATCTGCTGGTGGGACATCCTCAGCTGCATCTGCTGGTGCTTGAGTAATTCCAGCTATATGCTCATCTGCAGATGGTGGAGCTCTCCCAAGGGAAGATGATGGTGGAGCTCTCCAAAGGGAAGAGGATGGTGGAGCTCTCCCAAGGGAATAGGATGGTGGAGCTCTACCAAGGGAAGAGGATGGTGGAGCTCTCAGGGTGGATTGGTAGTTCCATTGATGGCAGTGTGTGACCACTCAGCCTGTCCAGTTTGCACTTCTTGTGACATACCTTGTGTGTAAAATCCATGACTGCCCTGATATTGTGTTGGGGGGGGGGGTTAAAGACATGGACCCTTTGTGGCTGACTTGGCTCCCCCTCAAAGCCAAAAGAAGAATATTCCTCTGGCCAGGGGTCATATGCCAATGGTGGTGGCATCACTTACGGGTCCTCTACTGAAGCCATCCAACCCTGCTCATGCCTGGGAGCATAATGTTCACGTTGTTGCCTGAAGACTGGTGGTGGTGGCTGCATGCCTGTGACTGGTGGTGGTGGTGGAGGTGGCTGCATGCTTGTGACTGGTGGTGGTGGTGGAGGTGGCGGCATGCCTGTTTGCATCCTGGTGACAGGAGGTTCTGTAGAGGAGTAAAATGATGAGAGGGATTAGTACAGTCATATATATGTCCATGTGGGCATACAATGTACATTGATACATGCTAGGGCCTATACTCATTCTCATGTCAAACTCTATAACATGCATGTGCACAATGTGATTTGTGATATGAGGGATTTTAATCTGCACAGTATACAGGTATGTGTTTCATACAATAGTTATGTGTACATGTCAATGATGGAGAAAATGTGTTCTTTAAGTGACACTATGGTCAAACAATTTACTTTAGCCTGATGTAAGCACAGAACCTGCTTTCTGAGCTAAAAGTATTGTGATGGCTATAGTGTCCATTTACTGAAAACTCTACATGTGGCTTGTGGCCTGTGTTACTGAGACATGTTAGTATTGCACTATTCCACCTCATATCATGAATTGCATTGTGTTAAGTAGCATTAATGTCAAATATAATTGTAGATGTTTTTGTTAGTAGGCCAAATACCATGCTCCTCATTGTGTACATGAATGTGTGACATTAAAGGATGTTATATCTCAAATACATATCATACTGGTGTGTGGGATGTTACTCACCAGCATGATGTGCTGTGGTTGCAACCCCTGAGTCACGAGCCCCTGGAAGTCCACGGACTGCTATGATACTCAGGGACCTGCGTATCATCTCCTGCCAGGTGTTGTATTCTGTGTCCAGGGGTGGACCACCGCCTGTTCCCCTCTGGTGCATGGCTTCCTGCCCCATCTTCTCTTTCACCCGACTCTTACAGTCATTCCACCTTTTTCTTACAGTCCTCCTCTGCGGGGCCACACTGTTGACGGCATCCTCTACCGCCAACCATGCCATTTTACGCCTTCTGGCAACACCTTTGCCCTTCTCCTGGACAAAGAGGGCACTGTGGTTGTCCATGATGGCCTGGACTAGAGCAACATTCTCATCGAATGAGAAGTTTGGACATCTCATCCTCTCATCCTCTGTGGACACCTGGCTTGCTCCCTGCGATGTCCCTGGTGTGGGTTCCTCCCTATCCTCTCCCTCCTCCCCCCTTCTGTCCCCATGTGCACCCTTCTAGCTCTCCCTCTCCCCACTCCACTTACTCCCTGATGGGGACCCTGCTGCTCCTCCTGTCCTCTACAATAATCCTCTCCCTGCCACTCCTCTCCCCGCCGCCCTACCTCTCCCTGCCATCCTCACACTACACACACTCACACACTCACACAATCACAACCAAACACTCAGCCTATCACACTGTAAAATTGAAATAAAATGTGTAAGGTGTTAGAAAAAAAAAGTGTTGTGTATTTTGTATTTGTATGTATGCAATATGTGTGCAATATGTAAAAATATGTGTAAGTGTACAAGCTTAACCAACCAACAATGCGACCTAACTAACTCCTCTGTTTGCGCCTCTCTCTCTACTCTGACTAATCCTCCACTCCACTGTAGTGTGCTGTAGCTCAACGAACCATCCAAACACACTGAAGAAAATGCCGGCTGCGCATGGGTTTATATATGACTTTTGAATAGTGTAATTACGGTGCGCATTTTTAGATGGAGTCGCGGGTGATTTTTACGAGTGTTAGCCTAATTTGCATAAAACGACTCTTTATTGAGACTTTACGTGGACAAATTACAGGCGTAAGTTACTTGCGACGAGTAAAATGTGTATTTGCGCACTTTACGGAAGATCGCCAGTTTAGCATCTAACGGCGCAGTATATGTAATACCCCGATGTGCAAGGTGAAATTACGGGCGGCGTGGGTTCCCTCGCTTGCGCCGAAAACTATGCTGTATATCGGATCGCGCCCTATGTGTGGGGCCAGGGGAGAGTAATACCTACAATACAATAATATTACTCTTGCTATCTAACTAATTAACCCCTTCACTCTCAGGAATATTAGAAGTTTGGGGCGCAAATGCAATACAAAAAAAAATCACAAAAGAGCAATGCAAAGCCATGCATATCTGGTGTTTCTGAACAAAGGTGATCCCAGAGAAGCTTTTATAACCATTTGTGTTAACTTTTTTTTAAAAAATATGTCCGCATTTATCGGTGAAATAGTGAAATTAAATATACAAAACTAGTCCTAAAGCCCGTTCACATGGGCCATTTTTTGCAGTACAGCGGTCCCACCCCTTGCTCTCTCTCTACCCCTCTCTTTTGTGGTCTCTCCCCCTCTCTTTTGTGCTCTCTCCCCCTTTCTTTTGTGCTCTCTCCCCCTCTCTTTTGCGCTCTCTCTCCCCCACTCTTTTGCGCTCTCTCTCGCTCCACCTCTCTTTTGCTCTCTCTCTCCCCCTCTCTTTTGCTTTCTCTCTCCCCCCTCTCTTTTGCTTTCTCTCCCCCTCTCTTTTGCGCTCTCTCTCGCTCCACCTCTCTTTTGCTCTCTCTCTCCCCCCTCTCTTTTGCTCCCTCTTCCCCCTCTCTTTTGCTTTCTCTCCCCCCTCTCTTTTGCTCTCTCCCCCTCTCTTTTGCGCGCTCTCTCCCCCTTCTATTTTACGCTCTCTCTCTCCTCCCTCTCTTTTGAGTTCTCTCTCTCTTTTGCACTCTCTCTCCCCCTCTTCTACGCGCTCTCTCTCCCCTCTCTTTTGCGCTCTCTCTCCCTCTCTCTTTTGCGCTCTCTCTCTTCCCCTCTCTTTTGCGCTCTCTCTCCCCCTCTTTTGCGCTCTCTCTCCCCCTCTCTTTTGTGCTCTCTCCCCTTCTCTTTTGTGCTCTCTCTCCCCCTCTTTTGTGCGCTCTCTCTCCCCCCCTCTCTTTTGCTCTCTCTCTCTCTCTGCCCCTTCTTTTGCGCTCTCTCTCCCCCTCTCTTTTGCACTCTCTCTCTCCCCCCTCTCTTTTGCTCTGTCTCTCTCTCCTTTTTTTTGCTCTCTCTCTCTATCCCTCTCTTTTGCTCTCTCTCCATCCTTCTCTTTTGCTCTCTCTCTCCCCCTTCTCTTTTGCTCTCTCTCTCCCCTCTCTTTTGCTCTCTCTCTCCCCCCTCTCTTTTGCTCTCTCTCTCCCCCCTTTCTCCCCCTTCTCTTTTGCTCTGTCTCTCTCCCCTCTTTTGCTCTCTCTCCCCCTCTCTTCTGCTCTTCCCCCTCTCTTTAGCACTTTCCTATCTCTTTTTTGTCTCTCCCCCTCTCTTTCTATTTCTCTCCCCTCTCTGCCACGCCCGGCCACGCCCCAGACCATGCCTGGCCCCACCCATGGTCCCGCACGACCACACCCACTTTTGCAGCAAACAGCATGCCATGAATTGTCAGGTAAGGCCAGGTGTGTTTGTCCTCGTGCTGTCTCTACTGAGCATGACAGCTTCGGACAAACACACTTGGCCTTTTATATAATAGGATGGGGCCTTGTTCAATATCTTGGGTTGTCTACTAAGAAAAGAAATATACATCGTTTTGATAGGTAAATAAAAAAAATCAAGGTTCTATCTCTGTTTAAATGGAGTGATAGCAAAACTGCTATAAATTCTGTTATTTTGGGCAAGATTTTCTCTGAAATTCCCGGTAGTGAAGGGATTAAAGGGACTTGATACCCAAATGTTTAAGCACTTAAAAGTGAGGCACCATATCTGAAAAAAAGCTGACAAGAAAATATCACCTGAACACCTCAACATTTATTTAGTAGCCACTTCCCTTTGTAAAAGGGACTTTAAGCAGCCAATCAGGATGCTTGTCCCAGGATGTGCATCAGGCATGTGCAGGCACAGTCATGTTATCTCTCTCGTAAGTTTAAAGGGACATGAAACCCACATTTTTTTCTTTCGTGATTCAGATAGAGTATGCTATTTTAAATAACTTTCAAATATATTTCTATTATCTAATTTGTTTAGTTCTCATGTATCCTTTGCTAAAAAGTATACCTAGGTAGGCTCAGAAGCTGTTGATTGGTGACTGCACATATATGCATCATTTCATTGGCTTTCAGCTAATTCCCAGTAGTGCTCTGCGGCTCTTTCATCATAGAATAACAAGAGAATGAAGCAAATTAGATAATAGAAGTAAATTGGAAAGTTGTTTAAAATTGTAGGTTCTATGTGAATCATGAAAGAAAAATGTGGGGTTTCATGTCCCTTTAAGGAAGTTTACTATGAAATCTAACAAGATTTCAGTGAAATGTCATGATATCACAGTAAAGTATGACAATCGCACTGATGAAGCTGATTGGCTGTTGTTTTCTTTTTTCTTCAACGTGCAGCTGATAGTAGTTGAAGGATTTCTATTCACAGAGTTCTTAATATTGTGAGATGAAAACATTTTGAGGTACGTCTTCCTTTGTCACAAAGAGAAGTTCAGATGATTTTTTCTTGTCAGCTGTTTACAGTTATGCTTCATCACTTTCAAGTGATTTAGCATATGGGGATTATGTCCCTTTAATATACTAAAATTGTACGAAGATTAACATAACTTCTAAAATAGAAATAGAAGCACAAAATGGTAGTACTCTTTAGCCTTGTATAATTTAAAGATAACATAAATGGCTTTGCGAAAAAATTAACAAAAGCAATGTACAGGTCATACATTTATTGGCTTATAGGAAATATAATTGCAAGCTTTTAGAACACGGCAGTCCCTTCATCCGGCAGAAAGAAGTATTCAAGTTCATCATTACATCTAAAGTCAAATTAGATATTTAAGATTAATATAACTTCATAACTCAAATTAGATATTCAAGACCCGCATAATGGTTAAATACAATATAATCTCCAGACTCACACCAGAACGTTATATTATAGGTTTTCAATCTTGTACTGAAAATGGTTTTGCTAATATCCACTTTCTACTATGTAAGTAATATAAAAATATGACAGCTGGGAAAATTCTACCTAATGATATCTATCTACATGTCAAATATTACATCTCATGGCTACAACTGTGGTTTTTGTGTAGCTTTGTCTAAAAACAAATCATTTTGTCTTGTTTTTTTTAAATATCTCAAAAGTATTAAACCCATTTACCTCAATTTTTAATGGTTTAACAAAACTGTCATTCTGGGGTAAACTGACAAAAGTTTATTATTCTTTACAAATATGTTTTTGAAAAATCGTATTTAATTTGGAATTCTATTTTGACCATTCAGTAACTTGCAAATACCCCTGATTGGAACAACTAAATCAATTGCACAATATAATTTTATATTAAATATTGTGGAAACACAAAATGTTCTTGTTTTTGTAAGCCAAATAAAGCTACACTTGTTTGAAGAAGAAAAAAATGCCTGCTTGCTTATGTTCCAGCCAAACAGAGGCAGCAGCTTCAGCATCCCTGCTTGTTTAACCATCCTCCCCATTATACACTGCTGTGCTTCCACCTCCCTTCTCTGCTGTAACATCTCTCTCTCTCCCCCTCTCTATCCTTTATCTCAAGATGGCAACCGAAGCACTGCAAGAGAACGAGACCTTGGCCTCTCTGAAGAATGAAGCGGATAGCTTGAAGGGAAAGCTGGAGGAAGAGAGAGCCAAGCTCCATGATGTGGAATGTAAGCATGCTAATTTAGAGGCTGACTGTCACTGTTCATAAGGACATCTGGGGAGGGCACAGCTGGGGCGAGATCACAGGGAACAAGAGGAGATGTAGCTTGTAAACAGATCTGCTGCTATATAAAAATAGAATTACTGTGCTTTAGTATCCTTCTGTTTTCATATTCTGTATGTGTGCATGTGTGTGTTTTTATATATATATAGGCTTACCAGAAGTCCCACTTTTACTGGGATTGTCCCTGTTTAGAGGCGCTGTCCCAGTGTCCCACCCAGTTGTTCATTCTGTCCCAGTAGGGTTGCCACCTCTGGGTTTCAAATCATGTATCCAGGTTTATGACCGCCTGAAACCCGGATACATTATTCAAAATGACTGCACTATGACTCTCCAGCATAGTTGGATGCTGGTACGTTGTTACATAAAGCCCTGCTTAGCTTAGAGTCTATGTCCTTCAAGGTTTACATTTAGTAATACAGGCTGAGTGAGCAGCATAGGGTTTTTTAATTTTGTAGGGCTACTTGGATTTTTCTAAGAATTTAACACCCCCCTTCGACCCCTGGTGACATCACCGGTGATACACATTTAGGGGAATCATATGAGTATGAACAGGAAGTGCATACAGGCAGGATTGGCGTGGATCTTGCTTTACTTCATGCAGAATAGCATTTTGGCTGTAATCTTCCTGCATTATGGTATAGAGTAGCCTCTTAAACAGCTTTAGCAGGTATGTGTTTCTTTTTACTTATTTCATTCAATGTTGTATTTATGCCTTATCAGTATCCAGTTCTGTTCCTTAATTAGACAAATAAAACACATATTACACTGCAGATATTAAATTATCTGATGTATACGCTTTTCACTATTTTATGAAATTGATAATTATGCTTGATGTTTGGCATTATTTAGAATCTGAGATTTAGATGAATGATTTATTTGCTCATGTTGTGTATGGGTTGCCATGACAACGTAATGGTGCCTTTTTCACTAGGGGGTGGTGTTATGGTCTATTTAAACTGTGTGATTCACTTGTTTGACTGAGGAAGGGTAGAATATCCACAAAACATTACGCATGTAAAAGGACCGGTAATAGCCATGCCCCCTTGACCACACCCCCACGGGCACCACACCAGGTGGTCCCAGTTTCACCTCTAAAAATTATGGCAAGCCTATATATATATAACATTTATTTTTATGTTTTGTTAAGTGAGTAATAATCCCTGTACCATATATATTTATATACAATATAAATATACAATATTCTTCAGGTTAGAAATAATATAGACTGAACAGATTGAACATAAAGATTATAATTTAAAAAGCACAAACCAATATAAAAAAAACATATACATATAAAAATATGTAAAAAAATGACTATATGTAGAAATAGAAAAATACATAAGCCCTTTGTACACTCCTGCACATGGTAGGTTAGTACATGCACAAAACCTGAATTCTTAAAGGGACAGTCTACACCAGAATTTTTATTGTTTAAAAAGATAGATAATCCCTTTATTACCCATTCCCTAGTTTTGCATTACCAACACAGTTATATAAATACACTTTTTACCTCTGTGATTACCTTGTATCTAAGCCTCTGCAAACTGCCCTCTTATTTCAGTTCTTTTGAAAGACATCCATTTTAGCCAATCAGAGCTTGCTCACTGGAACTCCACGTGCTTGAGCACAGTGTTATCTATATGATAAATGTGAACTAACACCCTCTAGTGGTGAAAAACTGTCAAAATGCCCTGAGAGAAGAGGCAGCCTTCAAAAGCTTAGAAATTAGCATATGAACCTCCTAGGTTTAGCTTTCAACTAAAAATACCAAGAGAACAAAGCAAAATTGGTGATACAAGTAAATTGGAAAATTGTTTAAAATTACATTCTTTATCTGAATCATGAAAGTTTATTTTGGACTAGACTGTCCCTTTAAGCATGAATATTTGCTAGCACACACATAAAGATATTGAGATCTGTATTTCTCTCACTTATGTATGTTCTGTATCTCTTGTTTTAACCTTCCACTATGGGCTAGATTACCAGTGGCTTACTATTTACTGCTCTGGCTGGTGCGTTAACGTCACTAGAAGTAAGCCTTTTGCGTGCGCTGGGTAGCGCGTAATTCTCCCACGAGCACTAACCAGATGTGCACAAAAAGCCGAACAAATATTGTGAACGCTCTACTTGACCGTAAACACGATCGTGTTTACTCAGGTGAGGTAAATTGACATGAAATATTAATATTTCACATTCCAATGTTTTTCCCATAGCAGAATATGTTCTATTTATTCATAAATACATATTTCTATATATATCTGATGTTTTTTGGGTAAATAATAAATAAATATATATATATATATATATATATATATATATATATATATATATATATATCTATACTTATATATGTATGATTATATATTGGTGTAGATATATACTGATATACATAGAAATATTTATTTAAAAATACATAGAACATATTCCCCTATGTGAAGAACATTGGAATGTGAAATATTTACAATAAAACTTTATGAAATATGTTTTTCATGTTTTCATCAACTTGACTGCAAAGGGCTCCAATGCACTATATATATATATATACAGTATATGTATCTCTATGTTAAAGCACTTTGCAGCCTTTTTTTCTCTAACACCTGAGACCTCATATCTTTGAACACTGATAACTTTTTTGAGCAATATTTTTTTAATAATTTTTATGAGACATTGTTATTATAAGTGTAACTGTACATTTAAATGTATTTCTGATGTGTTTTGTGCATCTTTACAATTGCTCTCAATTTGTAATACACACGCTACTTCCGACCTAGCAAAGAGCCACGATAAACCTCTTATGGCTCACGCACATCAGTTAGCGCGCCACTTGTAATCTAGCCCTATATTTTAAGTTATCATTTCTAAGTCCCATCAAATATGTCAGTGTTACAGCTGCCCAACTAGTGTTTCACTGAATAGGATTATGATTCTGAAGGTACTGGGCCCATGTAGGTAATAAATTATAACTTGTAAAACTCGAGAGATGTCATTTTGCAAGACAATAACATTTAAAATCAATAGTAATGGTTTTTCTGTGAACCGTTTGAAAGCTTTTCTATTAGTATGGAATGCTGAACATTTGGGGGCCAATTTATCATAGTGCGAGCGGACATGATACAATGTAGCGTACCATTTCTGTCGCACATCGATAAATGCAGACAGCATACGCTGTCAGCATTTATTATTGCACAAGCAGTTCTTGTTAACTGCTTGTGCAATGCCGCCTCCTGCAGAATCAGCCCGATCGTATAGGATTGGGCAGATTGAAGACCGCAGCTTCAGAGGCAGCGGACAAATAATGGAGCAGCGATCTTTAGACCGCTGCTTCATAATATCTGTTTCCGGCGCTTGATAATTCGGCCCCTTGATATCAATACATACTGCAATTATAGGTTATATTTAATAGTAAATGACTGAACTAACATAACATCTCCAGATAAAACATACGATTGTCTTATTATTTCAAAAGTATGATTCACTAAATATCAATCTGTTCTATTTTTCATCTTTCATAATTCTGGAAAGGGGTGGGATGATGTTCAAATGTATAAGCTAATAATTTACATTTAAAAGATGTAGATCCGTTACACTATTTATATCAATATTTTAACTATTTTATACTTAAGGTACACTAAACACATTGGGCTAATTCAGTGAGTTCAGCCCCTGGGAAGTCTGAACTGCAATTTCTCTACAAACTGGAGAATCCATTAAATGTCAGGGCCTTAGTGTATGTGTGTATATATATATATATATATATATATATATATATATATACAGGGTATATATGAATTACCAGCATATTTCATCGTCAAGGCTTTATCAAGGCTGATACATATACTAGTTTTGTGGTCTTAAATAAGCACCACTTGTTCCCTATTAGTTCAATTCTAACATGCACAGTATATTAGGGCTAGCCTTAGAAGCCTGCAGTGTTCATTTTCATTTCTGAGTATCACATCCAAAATATTGCCATCCATGACAGCCTGCTGCTAAACTGTTGCCATCCATGATCTAGATGTCATGAGAGTGGGGCTTCTTAAATAAGGATTAAAATTATGCCAAGCATTAAAGGGACAGTCAACACCAGAATTTTTGTTGTTTAAAAAGATAGATAATCCCTTTATTACCCACCCCCCAGTTTTGCATAACCAAAACTGTTATATTTATACACTTTTTACTTCTGTAATTACCTTGTATTTAAGCCTCTGCAAACTGCCCCCTTGTTTCAGTTCTTTTGACAGACTTGCATTTTAGCCAATCAGTGCTCACTCCTAGGTCACTTCACGTGCATGAGCTCACTGTTATCTATATGAAACACATGAACTAATGCCCTCTAGTAGCCAAAATGCATTTAGAGTAGAGGCAATCTTCAAGGTCTAAGAAATTAGCATATGAACCTCCTAGGTTTAGCTTTCAACTAAGAATACCAGAGAACAAAGCAAAATTGGTGATAAAAGTATATTGGAAAGTTGTTTAAAAACTACATTCCCTATTTAAATTATGAATGTTTTTTTTGTACTTGACTGTCCCTTTAACCACCTAAATGCCATACAATTAAAGGGACAGTACACTGTAAAATTGTTTTTCCATTCATGTATTTTAAATGACTTGTTATACCAACTGCAGAGTATAAAATATTTGAGAAATTGCACTTTCATGCTTATTTGTGTACATGAAGTAGCTGATTTTTGTGCTTTGAAACCACAGCCTATTACAATGGGTTGAACTTAAAGGTGATATATCTCATTATGTTATAACTTTGTGTAAACAGACTTGCTTCCTTATCTTTTGTTTAACTGGAACAACAAAGCTCAATGCATAGAGAGAACAATGGAAAATGATCATTTTATTAATTAACTATCCTGTATCCCACTGAGAGTGTAATCTCTTCTGCTGGCTGTGTATACTTAGGCTATTCAATAGCCTATACTCCAGTATTAATTTGTTCAGTATAGGCGGCGATACCACAGGCTAAATCAGCTATTCCAAAGGCTGAAATAGGAGTAAAGGAGCTACTTGTAACTAATTTAATACACTCTAGCAGGTAAAAAACATAATTGGGAATAATTTAAAGGGGAGAAAATTTTGGGGTGAACTGTCCCTTTAAGTAAATTTATTGAAAAGCACTGCAGCTCTCTCTGGCATCCAAGGGATTAACAAGCATTTTGTTTCCCACAGACAACACTGCTGCATCCAGTTTTCAAAATCTAACCAGGGGCACAAGACTCCACCTAGGGTACTTATAACAACAGTTTCCTCTCTAGTATCTATAAACTCCTAATAAACAACTCACAGTTTAGGTTCTGAAGTCAAAGAAATATCCTTTCTTGCTGCTGTTGCCCATTATGTCCTTGGTAAAATTATGGCCCTCGCAGTATTAATGTTGCCAATGAAGCAAAATTTACATTGTGAAGTTGTGAACTATAAATTGAAGGGTAGAAAAAATTGTTACACAATATGAATTGTGTGGCTCTCCGGACCTATACTTAACCATAAAAAGGAAATGTACTGTTTGGCATTTGATTCTATTACAGGGAGTGCAGAATTATTAGGCAAATGAGTATTTTGACCACATCATCCTCTTTATGCATGTTGTCTTAGTCCAAGCTGTATAGGCTCGAAAGCCTACTACCAATTAAGCATATTAGGTGATGTGCATCTCTGTAATGAGAAGGGGTGTGGTCTAATGACATCAACACCCTATATCAGGTGTGCATAATTATTAGGCAACTTCCTTTCCTTTGGCAAAATGGGTCAAAAGAAAGACTTGACAGGCTCAGAAAAGTAAAAAATAGTGAGATATCTTGCAGAGGGATGCAGCACTCTTAAAATTGCAAAGCTTCTGAAGCGTGATCATCGAACAATCAAGCGTTTCATTCAAAATAGTCAACAGGGTCGCAAAAGCGTGTGGAAAAACCAAGGCGCAAAATAACTGCCCATGAACTGAGAAAAGTCAAGCGTGCAGCTGCCAAGATGCCACTTGCCACCAGTTTGGCCATATTTCAGAGCTGCAACATCACTGGAGTGCCCAAAAGCACAAGGTGTGCAATACTCAGAGACATGGCCAAGGTAAGAAAGGCTGAAAGACGACCACCACTGAACAAGACACACAAGCTGAAACGTCAAGACTGGGCCAAGAAATATCTCAAGACTAATTTTTCTAAGGTTTTATGGACTGATGAAATGAGAGTGAGTCTTGATGGGCCAGATGGATGGGCCCGTGGCGGGATTGGTAAAGGGCAGAGAGCTCCAGTCCGACTCAGACGCCAGCAAGGTGGAGGTGGAGTACTGGTTTGGGCTGGTATCATCAAAGATGAGCTTGTGGGGCCTTTTCGGGTTGAGGATGGAGTCAAGCTCAACTCCCAGTCCTACTGCCAGTTTCTGGAAGACACCTTCTTCAAGCAGTGGTACAGGAAGAAGTCTGCATCCTTCAAGAAAAACATGATTTTCATGCAGGACAATGCTCCATGACACGCGTCCAAGTACTCCACAGCGTGGCTGGCAAGAAAGGGTATAAAAGAAGAAAATCTAATGACATGGCCTCCTTGTTCACCTGATCTGAACCCCATTGAGAACCTGTGGTCCATCATCAAATGTGAGATTTACAAGGAGGGAAAACAGTACACCTCTCTGAACAGTGTCTGGGAGGCTGTGGTTGCTGCTGCACGCAATGTTGATGGTGAACAGATCAAAACACTGACAGAATCCATGGATGGCAGGCTTTTGAGTGTCCTTGCAAAGAAAGGTGGCTATATTGGTCACTGATTTGTGTTTGTTTTGTTTTTGAATGTCAGAAATGTATATTTGTGAATTTTGAGATGTTATATTGGTTTCACTGGTAAAAATAAATAATTGAAATGGGTATAAATTTGTTTTTTGTTAAGTTGCCTAATAATTATGCACAGTAATAGTCACCTGCACACACAGATATCCCCCTAAAATAGCTATAACTAAAAACAAACTAAAAACTACTTCCAAAAATATTCAGCTTTGATATTAATGAGTTTTTTGGGTTCATTGAGAACATGGTTGTTGTTCAATAATACAATTAATCCTCAAAAATACAACTTGCCTAATAATTCTGCACTCCCTGTATAAACTCACTGTTATAATATTTGCCTAGATTTTACATAGTAACAGTTAGAGGACAGCTGAGTTAGCAGACTGTCACACACTGCTCACTACAGTCTTATGCATCAGACAGACAGTGATAACTCTTGCTAGGTAGCAACCTCCTATGGGAACTACAGGAACCTTGCAACACAAGTGCAGTGACATATCATATGCTGGTACCCTCAGTACACTGTTTCTGTCTATGTTTTAGGAGTCATGAAACCTTTTTATCTAAATTAAACACCACTGCACATAGATCAATGTGTTTTGGGGAAAAAGCAGTTGGCTAAAAGAATAACTTACACAATAGTTTAATTCCATATATATTACAAAAGCCCTTATCTTATTTTCTTTATTCAGAAATGTTTCCCTCTGAATGCATAGCTCTTTGTTATTCTGCATATGCACTTATGCATAGCTATTATTAATAGATGATGCTTAGTACATATTTGCAGGTAAAATCGGTATATATATATATATATATATATGTGTGTGTGTGTGTGTAGATTTTGCTGGATCTACACTTACATCTCATTGTAGTAAATCTACCAGGGTGCATAAAGAGTTAAAAAAATGGGCCAATTTATTATAGTGCGAGCGGACATGATACGATGTAGCGTATCATGTCCGCTGCACATTGATAAATGCTGACAGCATACACTGTCAGCATTTATCATTGCACCAGCAGTTGTTGCTTGTGCAATGCCACCCCCTGCAGATTTACGGCCGCTAGCAAGGGGTGTCAATCAACCCAATCGTATTTGATCGGGTTGATTTCTGTCCGCTGCCTCAGAGCAGGCGAACAAGTTATGGAGTAGCGGTCCTTAGACCGCTGCTTCATAACTTCTGTTTCCGGTGAGCCTGAAGGCTCGGAGCTTGATAATTCGGCCCCAAAGTCTGATAAAGGGCTGTGAAGCATCACTATTTTCACAATCCATTTTTAATACGTTCTACAAATCCAGTGAGTGCGGATCTCTCTACTATTGGATTTTATATATAAATAAATACACATACAGATACAGGGGTGGAAAAATATCACTACAGTTTACTAGGTAGGGGAGAACAGGCTGAAAATCTGTATTATATATAATGATATATTCTATATTTAAATTATTATATTATAATTATAATATTATCTATATAATATATATAATAATATATTATATATTTAATTATTATATTATTATTATATAATATATCATATATACAGGGTGGAAATAAAACAAATACCAAACTATAAAGTTTACTAATTGGGGAGAAAAGTTATTAGTCCACTTAATGTTTAAGATAGGGAAAGCAAAAATTTTCATCCGGTGAAACATCTTACTCATCTGGGGCTAAGGATTAGTGAAAGAACGGAAAAATACTGTATATATCTTTCTAACAATGACAGAAGCACCAGTGTGCTAGTAACCATTTTATCATTGTTATTGCTGGATCAAAATCTGCATGAATGCTTTTTTAGAGCACGGTATTTGTTGCTTTAATATTATAATAAAATGTAATATTAGCATTAGTGATCCACAAAAATACACCAGTGTTGGTTAAATGCATTGTGAAGATGCAGCACAATAGATCCGACTCTATCCTCATATAAATATGTGTTTCTTGCAGTGCACCAAGTGGCTGAACGAGTGGAATCTCTTGGCCAGTTTGTAATGAAAACAAGAAGAACGCTGAAGGGTCACGGTAATAAAGTCCTCTGCATGGACTGGTGCAAAGACAAAAGAAGAATTGTGAGCTCGTCACAGGTAAATAATTGCTACCTTATATACATTAAAAGCACTATGGGGGTTGGTTATGCTTTCCTAACGTGCTTATTCAAAGCTAAGGAGTCCTTTTGGTTTTGGACCTGTGTTTGGATAAGAGATTTGATTAGATTATTATTTTGCTTTATTTTGAATGTGCACTGGGCAAGCAAACCATAAATATATTTTTGTAACAAAATCAAACAGCTGATACACAAGGAATCAGTACACTATACCCATGGGATTTACAGTCTAGGTCTTCCTACTATAGTGTTTATTAGGGCTAGATCCATGCCACTACTGACAACTACAGCTTTGTTACATATCAGAAGTCATTTTCTTATAAAATAAAATCCAAAATCCAGCACCCATTGAAATTAAAATAGATATTTAGCGGTAGCTAGAGGCTAATAGTAACAGCTATTCATTTCTCTGAGAGTCACTAAAACCTTTTTTTTCTTTTCAAAATGTTATTTATAAAGATGGCATAACAGAAAAATGAAGATACAAGACTTTACATATATGCATTTGTGTTTGTGCGCGAGTACGGCGTTAGTTTCCCCCCACACTTTTTTGCTCCATTGACTTCTATGGGGAAATATGCTAACATGCAATATTCAAAGCTTGTCTTTTTACGTGCATTGGGTTAGTGCACAAGTGCAAACTTTTTGTTTTCAAATACGCAAGCTACCCCACTCGCACAAAAAGCTTACTTCTAACGGAGTTAGCGTATGAGCGGGAGCGTTAACTACCACGCCATTTGTAATCTGGCCCACAATAAATCCTATCTGCAACCCCCCTCACAGATATAAACTCTAACCACAATGATCTCCATAACTGCAATTAACCTCACCTACCCACTTCACACAAAGTTAGCCACACTTCATAATCTATATTAACCATGCTCCCTAACCACCCACACTACCCCCAGAACAATAAGCATTACCCTCACCGACCTGCCTATCTGCTATGCCTGCCAATCCACTGCACTTAATCTTAATCGTTCTGTGACCCCCACTACAATTAACTACTAAGCACTTGGACCTAGTACCTCTATTAACTGTATATCACCTGTACCATAATTATGACACCCCCAAGCACAATAGTCCTAGCAACTACTTTACCTCTTAAACCAGTGATAGCCATCTTCAGCCACTTCTAGCCTATCTGAAGATGGTTTACCACACCCTCTTCACCAATGTAGTTCTAGGCCCAATGTTAATGGCTGACTATATATCATTTTTTTATTGAAGTTAAAGCATATATCATCAGAGCAAGGACTCGCCCTAAGGCCAAAGTTACAACAAAGAGAGTAATACATTGTCTATATAAAGGCATTATTGAGAGAGTAATATGCGCATATAGCAAGAGAAAATACATTTCCAATCTGATTATGAAGATAGACAGTATCTTTAGGCGAGATGAGACAGAACTTCATTTTATATTATATTGTCAGCGTATGAACTCCACACTCTAATAATATTTAACCTAAGACCAAAATAACAACCTGTGGAGGGTTAGCATAGATATCAGCCACTCTTGGGCCGAGGTATATAGGAGGGAGGGGGATATTCAGCGGGTAAGCACCGCTATACGTATAGGGAAAGGGGTGGGGGGACGGAGCCATATATAAATGTAAATGGCATATGATACTTGGTGTGGACTCACAAGTGCCCAATCATAGAGATCATAGGCTTGGTAGCTGGGTTACTAAAAAGCCAAATGAGATATACCTTGTATAGTTAGTCTACTTAGGAGTATATAGAGGGATAAAGTAACATTTTAACACAAAGTGGAGTAACTGGGTAGGGGCTAAAGGCAACTCTGCTGATTCATTCAGGGAGACCCAAACATTACAAGCATAAACTACAAAGAAATGTATATATGTCACGATAATAGCAATTTACTTAGGTGCTCAGGACTGATCTAAAGAATAGCGAAACAGGCAATATATGAGCTTATCCAGATATTGCGTAGCAAACTTGCCCACTAGCTGAAGTGGAGTATGATAGAGAATATACATTTCCATATAACATTTGAGAAGATAGTAAACTGTTTGGTAACGATGAGATACATTTGACCATACAATAAACACATTATATAAGTAGTACACATCATAACCTGCAAGGAGGTAAGGCAATTTATAGAATCCCTTTAACATTAATTTATAATAGAACTAAATAGGTTATCTTCCGGGCCTATATTATAAGAGTGTGATGCAGTGGCATCTGAGCATTTATAAGCACCAGCAAGTGTGTGAAAGACATATTAGCAAACATTGCAATAAGCATGTTGTAGATTCAGAAAGAACCTGGGGAGAAATATAATATTTCTGCTATAGGAGTGTGTAGTGAACAAAGTGTATTAGCAGAGTAAAGAAACAAAGCTGAATTCTATACCCAATATCTTATTTCTGTGATGTGGTAGGGTCTAATCTACGTACATTTACAAAATGTTTTATTACATGTAGGGCTTCATGCTGTCTGTTTCCTTTCAAATCTCCTATCTGGAGTCTAATACAGTTCTGTTCCCATAGTTTAAAGCTGCCTAGATTAGGTTACAACATAACTATTACCCCTACATCTCATTAAGAAAACTTAACAATTTAGGCAATGCAATTCTATATGAGCAGGGATATGATTTTAAAACTAACTACCTACTAAATGTATAGTATGAATAAGCTATGACAGTTATTTATAATCAGCCACCTTGGAAGGAAACGGCATGTCACAATCTATACCCGCACTCAAAAACAAGTGCTGATTATGGAGGTGTGTAAAAGTACATAACTTCTGCTAATTACTGCAGTCCTGAAAGGTTTCCGATGAACATTCTGTAGCCTACTTGGCTTAAATTATAGTTTATAACTCACAGCCAGGACAAATTTAGTAAATTAGATGACTGACCAGGGCAAATCAGGAGAGCGTTTGCATAATTTCAAGTATAGCCCTCCGGTTTGTCTCAGTTTTAACCTATGCCCAATCGTAGTTTGAAACATGAAAGCTGAGGTCCAGACTTGCTCCCAGAGAGTGTATGCAAAAAAATGACCAGGGGCATCGTGTCTCTAAGCTTTGTTACTTCTAATGCTTGCCTGGGAAGCTTTATGGAAGGGTCCCCTGCGTCCCACTCCAAGGCCCCCCAGTAGCTCCCTCCAGGGGAAGAGACCGCAGAGAAAGAAATACAGAGTCCGTGGATTCTCCGCCTCCCTCCCGGAGGCTTGACTGTTGTCCCCAAAGTCGCCGGCAAGGCTAGCGGTAGGTACCGCTCTTCAGTAGTTGGAAGGTGCGGCTTGGGGCCCCGAGGCAGCCGCAGTAAGCGCTACATACCTGTAATCTGGAGGGATCCCTCTGGCCTCGGCACAGCGGTCTTTACATGGACCGGAACAGCTGAGCTTGCAGATGTCAGATTGTCGCTCACATTGCCAGACACTACTATAGTCGAATCCCGTCTGGGCTGCTTTGCTTGTGGTGGCTCAGATGGGTATTGTGTAGATAGCAGATTTTCTGATGGGTCCGCCACGTGGGTGTCATATCTGGATAAGCGAGCAACGCCATCTTGGCCTCGCAGCACCTCAATGTCGGATCTTAAGCTGCGAAAATGAGTATCAGCTTTGTCAAGGAGATCCCTTAGGATAGTAGCAAAATGTATGGAAGTTTCCTCAATTTCATAGGCTTGATAGATAGGATATAAAGATTTCTAGGACTGCTTACATAAAGGCTTTAGTGAACAGGTTTCAGGAGCTCTCCTAAAACACGTCTATCCTCTATGGTAGTTGGCTCCGCCCCCTCGACTATTTATATTTTGATTAATTTAGGAAACCTCTCTGTCAGAATTTTACCCTCCCACTCTTTTCATTGGCTAATCACTGAGGGCTGTGTTTGAATAGGGGAATACACAAATTAGACAAGACGTTTATTTGAAGCACAATCAAAAGAAATAATCAGATTTGCTTTCTTTTTTTAAAATTATTCTTTATCTTTACAATATTTACCATGTGTTAAGTGAACAGTTGGATATTTGAATCTTTAGAGATATTTGATTGTACCTTATTATTCTACATCATGTAGTACAGTTTAGAGTTAGTAAAAATATTTTTTTTTCAGATTTTTCACCACTTTCTTTTTTTTTTATATAAAATTATTAATTTAGATATATAAATGTATGTCTCTTTTTTATTGTAGGATGGAAAGGTGATTGTGTGGGATGCATTTACAACCAATAAGGTAAGTCATACCCATATTGATTAATGGTGTATATGCAAAACTTGCTGGTAAAAATATAGCAATACATATATCCATGTGCGTATATCAAACACATAAGAAAAGTAAGTACTGACAGTATTTTCAGTGGAACCCTTGCAAAGGCATATTGTCATTGGGCTGTGTGTTAACATTGCTTATACATAGTTGCAGATGGTACAAAAACAAATGACTGGTTATCAGCCATTTCCCCTGGAATCATTATACTTCGGCAGCAGAATGCAACATGAAAGTATTTCACTAATAAGCTGGTATAACCCTGTGTATTAAAGAAAGGCTGGCATGTCAAATTTACTTTTTTTTAAAAAAAAATTATTGTACAAACTATTTTACCAGCATTTAAAAAAAAATGCAGCCTGTAAAGAAGCACTACAATAATTTTCCTATTAAAGGGATAGTAAACACCAAACATGTTATTGTTTAAAAAGATAGATAGTCCCTTTATTTATCATTACCCAGTTTTGCATAACCAACATTGTTATATAAATACAGGTAGCCCTCAGTTTACACCGGGGTTAGGTTCCAGAAGGAATGGTTGTAAATCAAAAACGTTGTAAATTGAAACCCAGTTTATAATGTAAGTCAATGGGAAGTGAGGGAGTTAGGTTCCAGGTCCCTCTCAAAATTGTCATAAGTAACACCTAATAAATTATTTTTAAAGCTTTGAAATGAAGACTTTAAATGCTAAACAGCATTCTAAACAGTATCAAATAATCACACAACACAGAATATATAATTAAACTAAGTTAAATGAACAAAAACATTTGCTAAACTGCATTATAAACCTTATGAAATAATCACAGAACACAGACTTTACTTGCATTTTTCTGCAAACAGTTCCTTGTATGCATTCAAATCTGGACTGATTTATAGACAGGAAGATCTTGTTCCTATAAAAACTGCTCGATAGCTCATGTCTAGCTAGCTACACTGATTCATTTCAGCCTGCTTGTGTGTATCTTTACTGCAACACAAGCGGACAGCTCCACCTACTGGCTATTTTAATCAATGCACTGCTTTCTCAATGCTTTTTAATAGCAGTCACATGACTAAAAAAAAGGATGTTATTCTGAAACAGCGCAAATTGAACTGGCGGAAACCGAGGGCCACCTGTATACTTTTTACCTCTGTAATTACCTTGTATCTAAGCTTCTGCTGACTGCCGCCTTATCTAAGATCTTTTGACAGACTTGCATTTCAGGCAATTAGTGCTGATTCTTAAATAACTTCACGTGCGTGAGCACTGTGTTATCTATATGAAACACATGAACTAACGCCCTCTAGCTGTGAACAACTATCAAATACATTCAGCTGAGAGACTGCCTTAAGGGCTTAGAAATTAGCATATGAGCCTACCTAAGTTTAGCTTTCAACTAAGAATAACAAGAGAACAAAGCAAATTTGATAATAAAAGTAAATTAGAAAGTTGTTTAACTTTACATGCCCTATCTGAATCATGAAAGTTTAATTTGGACTTTACTATCCCTTTAAATAAAACTTGATCTCAAGGTTTAGAAAAGATTTGGGTGTTACTCTTAAAGAGGGTGATCAGTTGCTCCCAGATAAGTGGGGAGGAAGAATGGAGTCCATAGTCATCAAATGAAAATAGGTATGGCGTAAAGCCCTCTGTTTAATAATAATACTGGCATTGTACCCTTCACATTGTACCTACTGGCATTGTACCCTTCACATTGTACCCTTCACAAAATCAGAATAGAGCTGTTTGATCCATAGCCTAGTTTAATTGTGATCCTTTTAATTCCCAATGACAACATTTTTTTCAGTAAATGCTCTGTTCATGTATATGCTTGTATGAATTACAGGAACATGCAGTTACAATGCCTTGTACATGGGTGATGGCCTGTGCATATGCGCCCTCTGGCTGTGCTATTGCATGTGGGTAAGTATATTTCTGATTCAGTTTACTGGAGGTTACACATGAAAATGAATAATTGACAAATACACAATAAAAAGACAATGCAACATCACTTATTTTGAATTTGAAATGAGCAGTAGAATATTTTCTGGTAAATTTTAAAGTTAATTCAAATTTTCCTCCACCAGTATCATGTGACAGCCATCAGCCAATCACAAAATCCATATACATATATACTTTTGCACATGCTCTGTAGGAGTTAGAGCATCAGAAAGTGTGCATATAAAAAGAATGTGCACGTTTTAATAATGCAAGTATATTGAAAGTTTTACTCTATCTAAATTATGATACTTTCTTTTTAAATTTAGTGGCCCTTTAAGTTTGTCTTGTTTTTTATTTTTATACTATTTCTCATGAGCTATTTTCAAGTTGTTTTTTTTTGCATATGTTAGCGTGAGCTGTTTTATAGAGCTTTATTTTTTTTTATTTTAATTTGTTTGTTCTGTAACATTTTGAAGATGTTGTTGTGATGGCAGTATACTTCACAGTGACACTCCATCTATGTAATGACAAGTGAACAGTTACAAGATAGATTCTGCTTTGTTGTATAAAATGGATAGTGGCTCACAACTTGGATGTTGCGAGGGGTGGGTAGATATTTTTTATGAATTCCTTAATTTTTTGAGTTTTTAAAAGGAAAAGAGTGGGAAGGCGCAATCCTGTTCAGAAGTTCAATAATGTAGACGTAAGCACTGTAAAACACACTCGTGAACGTGTTCGGACTTTATGTTAACAAAAACGCGTTTCCTTTAAAAAATAAATTCACAAAGGCAAAATCATATTTGAACATCTTCTTTGCAGATACAATATTGTAATGGAGCTGTTTCAAATTTTACAGTCACAGTACTGTTAAAATCCAGTATAAGAAGATGTCATAAGTCCTTGTAATAGAAACCAGTAGTCTCCTTCTTCTTTTCAGATATAGGTCACGTCAAATCGCAAATCTAAATAAATAATATAGTAATGTAAATATTGTAAGAAAACAATTCTCCTATAAAAAATGTTTAATAGTGTCAATTGAGAAAACATGCCTAATATGCCCATCATGCCTAGATACAAATGCATTCAGATAGTTAAGCAGTGGTGAGAATGGAATCGGATTGCAATAGTTTACTTTTGAATGTACAATTGCGTTATCATGTTTTAAAGCCCGGTTATGAAGATGCCTGCATTAAAAGTGATAATCATGACAGTGCGTGTGTCACCTAGGGGCCAATTCTCTAAATCTCTCCAGATCAGACATGGTTTTTAATGCTGACCCTCGTAGGGGCTGCCATGGTGGAATTATTGTAAAAAATGGTCAGTCCCTGCGAATGGCATTTTTGCTAAAATATGATTTTTGGTGAACAATTTTGTTACGATTTTTGATGCACCTTAACATTTTTATGTGAATGGTTCAATTATTAGTTTTCTATGATTTTTAAATTATAAATTTAATTGTGCACTTTTGTAATGTATGCATCTACTTCCTATATGAAAATGCAGTATACACCCTCTTAGGGAGACACCCTGTTTTCAGGGTAAAAAGTATCTTTATAGAATTCCACTAGGGAAACAGAAGCACTGGTGAGGATTCTTATAGAATTTCACCAGCCCAGAGAGCTATAGAGAATCATCCCCCTAGAAACAAACATTTACTGAAAGAATGACTACTAACACCCTAAGGTGTAATTAGCGGCGCTAACCACAAACAATCAGTACCAGACAGATATATTATGTCTATATCAAATAGACAATTACATACACAATGAGCAATATCTATGTAGATACAATATATCTAAAAAGTAAAGCATATATATACAGAATACATATGATACTATTGTATATATATAAATGCAGTGGGGACTTCCGGGGCGGAGCTCATGGAGTCAGGCAGGTCGAAGGCCGACTCCTAACTGAGCGTTCCTACCAAACCGCAGTGCCATCATCCTTGCCGGTAAAGCGGACCACTACCGAGCGGATATGTGAGCTGAGACCCGGCTCCAAGGCACCGAAGTCTTCAAGTGGCTTAAGGCCGATTCGCCACGGTCATAGCTTGAGTGCGGGAGACCTTCAGGTCCAACAGATACACCTCGAAGAAGGACCCGCTGCGTCTAAAAGACACCAGATAGACGCCTCACTGAAGCGAGCCTAACTGTCACAGCACCGGAGGACGGTTTTCCCTACAGAGCCAAGACAAGTACTCACAACTGTGGATTGCAGAGTGGAAACGACCGCAGGGCTGCCAGTGCCGCAGGTGCTGTGTACTCTTCCTGGGACGGCTGGGGCCGTCAGAGTCGCTCTGCCCTGCAGGTATAAAGTTGGAAGGTACCTGGCTATACTCCCTGCTAAAAAAGGAGGAAAAAGAGTGATAGCCGTTACAACACAGTACAAATACCGAGCAGAAGATACGGCTGTCCAGTCAAGGCTGCTCTATCACCTATCCTCATTACAACGGAAAAGGCAGCAGGAAAACGTTCTCAGAGGAGGAAAGATCTATTTTACTACCCTCTTCTCCTAAATAGAAAAAGAGTTTCCTTACTAGCAGCTACACTTTTAAACATCAAAAGCATCCACATTCTGAATAAGTTCAGCAGATGATTTTCAACGTAGGTGCTAAGTTGTGAAGCACCTTTAAAAGGAAGGCTACGATCCTCTGACATAATTTGGCTTCCTTTGGCCCGGCTTGAAGCAGTGGTAATCTTGCTTCTCTTCAACTGGATAGCTGCAGATGAGCACAGGACACTCAGCTCGCCTCATATGATCCTTTCAAGTGGGTTCATCCTACCCCCCAAAGAAGGCGCTCTTGTTTCTATCCTGGGCTACGCAAGTATTCGGGCCAGACTGGCCTTTATCCCCCTGTTTTTTCTTGCTACTAACTTTACATATTCAGTATAAACTGATCTGACTGCAGTGTTCTTTTTTTGTTTTTTTCCCCTCTTCTCCGGGACTATATTTTTCAAGGCTCCTATATTTTTCAAGGCTCCTACTGTTATGTTTTGCCTTGATTTGCCCGAGCTAAAGTGTTGCTGAAACTATGCATATAATTCTGTTGTTGCTATAGGAGTGTATGCTACTGTAACTGTGCCTAATTATCACGTCCAAGTAATCAGTCTGAATACTTCTAGGTATATAGTAATCTTGGCCGAAAATGTACTTATTTTTTGCGCTGAAATTTAAATTGATTATATTTGACTTCAGTGCTCCCTGCTATATTACTGTTTTTTTTTATTTTTATTTTTTCCCTGTACACCTTAATTATTAGTATAGTAAGATATTGCTAATTGTTCCGCATATCTCTGTTTATTAGACACAGTAATTTTTTTTTTTTTATCACCTATATCTGCCTTAAACCCAAGGTGTAATGTAGATGCATAATTATCTGTGTTACTGGTCATTCTTATATTGTTGAATAAGGCTACACTTATATTCTAAACTTTTCAAATCTATGGTGCAATTATAGATAGTCTGTCAGGATAGTCTGTTGTATACTGATGAGGCCATCTTGATACATTGTCCCTCTGTCAAACGATCTAGCAGGCTCTAGATACACTTAGTTTGTTTATAAAATATAAAAAAAAAAGAGAAACAGCACGCACACATATTCACTTTTTTTTTTTTTTCTCTCCTCATAGAGTTTTGCACGTTTTGCACAATATTTTCTATCACAACATTTAGGATTATTTAAAAGGTTATATCTTGATAACTATTTTCACTTAATGGAAAGATTTATCACTCAGGTGAAACAAAATTTACCCATAATGCCTGCTAAAACTAAAGAGAAAAAAAGAAAAACAATTGAGGTTAGCTCAGATTCTATATTAGAAGTCCAGGCCAGCCCTCCTGACACACAACCATTAATAACACAGCTAAGTCAATTATTTATACCCCAATTTGATTCTATTAAGAAAGATCTATCGAATATTACGTCCAGGCTTGACCTAATTTCATCAGAGGTCAAACAGTTTGCTACAAGAATTTGTGAAGCCGAATCTAGAATCTCAGATCTAGAAGATCTAGTCAATACACAAGATAGTACTTTACAAAAACAGGGAGATAAAATCTGTAATTTACAAAATCGCCTGGAGGCCCTAGAAGATCGCTCCAGGCGCAACAATGTTAGAATTGTTGGCCTGCCCGACACCCCAGAATTTGAGGATTTATTACATTTCACATCAACTGTTCTCCCACAAGCATTAGGTTTTCCTCCCCATCTACTCCCTTTATCAATAGAAAGAGCTCACCGAATAGGCCCCAGAAGGTTCAACCAAGATGGTTCAGTTAGAAACAGAATTTGCATATTTAAAACTCTTAGATTCCAAGATAAGGTTAAAATTTTCAAACTCTTTAAGAAATTAGAAACTTTCACTATAGCGAGCAAGAAAATCCTGTTATTTCAGGATTTTTCAAATGAAACTGCCCTTAAAAGAAAAAATATGGCACCCTTCTGTACTCAGTTGATCAATAAAGGGGAAAATGCTCGTATGCTCTATCCGGCCAGAATTATAGTAACGAAGGAAGGTAACAGGATATCTCTTGACTCTGTAGAAGAAGCTCAGAAATACTTATCTGATGGCTCTTAATGTCAATTTTAATATTTTGTACTGTGTGTTTTTTTTTTTTTCTCTCCCCCTTCTCCCCTCCCCTCTGTCCCCGGGTCTCGATGTCTGCACTTACTCCATCAATTATTAAAGTATATTATGATCCTAAATATCTTTATCTTAGATAGTTAATCTTACAGGATTAAGTTTAGCCGAAGAATTTAAACTCCTTTCCTGGAATGTAGGAGGTATAACCTCACCAATAAAGCGTAAATCTGTTATTCAAAGACTGGGAAAGTAAAATCCTACTATTGCTTTCCTCCAAGAAACCCATCTTAAAGATACTGAAATATCTAAACTTCAGTCTAAATGGATAGGAGAAGTTATAGCTACTCCCTGTTCTTCCAGAAAAAGCGGAGTTGCAATTCTAATCAATAAAAATCTCACATATAAGATTATTAATATAGAGAGGGACCCGGAAGCCAGATTTATATTATTACAGATTCAAATTCAAGATGTTAAATTGTTTCTATGTAATATATACGCCCCCAATAAGTTTTCACCTAAATTCTGGAAGATAATTCAGTCCAAGTTATTCCCCTACATTAATCAGAATGTTATAGTTGGGGGTGATTTTAATATGTCTCTATGTACTGAACTTGACAGATTTGATATTAGAAATAAAAAAGAATATGATCGACAAGCCAAGTATTTTAGATCTTTTTGCTATAAGATGAAACTTATTGATATCTGGAGAATTAAAAATCCCGATTCTCGGATTTTTACGTGTGAATCTAAAACTTATAAAACATTCTCTAGAATAGATTATATTCTAATATCAGAATCACTATCCATCTTTAAGCTAGTTCCTCAGGTAAATGATATTGTCCTATCAGACCATGCTAGCATTTCAATTGCGCTCCCCTATTTGACTCGAAATAAGAGTAATAACCAAACATTTTACTTTCCAAAATATCTTTATAACAATTCTAGATTTTCTTTATGGTTGAAACAAACTTGGAGAGATTATTGCGTCAATAACATTGCTTATTTTAATAAAATAGAAATATTTTGGGAATCTGCAAAGGCAGTTTTAAGAGGCGAGATAAAGGCCTATATGTGTATTATAAAAAAGAAAGCTGCTGCCCAAGAAATTCTTTTAGCTAATCAAGTTAAAACTGCATATAAAAGATATAATAATCTACGTAATGACCAAAATTGGAAAAAATACATAGAAGCTAGACAGGAAAGAGATGTCTTAATAAAGCAAAAAACCCAAGAGGAAGAAATCAAAAATAATCTCTACTATAAAAGTTTTCACGGTTGTTCTGCTAAATTTTTAGCTAAGCTAACTAGAAATAGGAAGAAAAAAAATGATATACTGGCCATAAGGACAGGTAATAAAAGATATTCAGACCCTCATGAAATTAGTAATTTCTTCCATTCATATTACCAGCATTTATATACTGGAATAGAACCAGATACAGTACAGGAAGAAATGTTTTGGTCTAAGATTAACCTGCCGAAAATGCTGGACACAGATTTAACTATACTAAATGCCCCCATAACTCAAGATGAAATAAGGAAAGCTATAGTAAAAACTAAATTAAATAAGGCAGCAGGACCTGACGGCCTTCCGGCTGAATTCTTTAAAATCTTAGCGGATGAAATCATAGAGACTTTAGAAAGACTTTATAATAGTTATTTTACCAATGATCAACAAATCTCAAAACATTTTACTGCAGCGAACATTTCTTTAATACTTAAAAAAGACAAAGACCCGGAAGATCCCGCGTCTTATAGACCCATATCTGTTCTTAATACAGACTACAAAATCTTAACTACAATTATAGCATCTAGGCTGTCGATCTCTTTCGATAAGATAATCCATCCCGATCAAACGGGCTTCATGAGTACCAGGAACTCCTCAAAAAACATACGCAAAGTTTTAACATGCATAGATTATATATATAATACTGATCAAGTTCAACAGACCCATCCAATGCAAGATACAGCTCTAATCAGTCTCAATGCCGAAAAAGCGTTCAACGCTATTACGTGGAATCATTTGTTTAGAGCGCTTGAGCAATTTGGTTTTAGAAATCAATTCATCCGATTCATACATAATATTTATAGTAATCCAATCTCATATTTGTTAGTTAATTCTGAGGTCTCTCCATCTTTGACATTAGGCAGAGGTACTAGGCAAGGCTGCCCATTGTCGCCTTTCCTTTTCAATATTGCTTTGGAACCGCTTGCAATCTGGCTTAGGGACACAATTAATGGTATTAGATTTGGTCCGCAAACTTTAAAACTTCTAATCTATGCAGATGATTTATTGATATTTCTAGGAAATCCTGCTCAGGAAATCCCTATAATTCTAAATAGTCTTAACACCTTTAGCTCTTTTTCCGGCTACAAAATCAATTCCAAGAAAAGTGAGTTAATGTGGATTAAAAAGGATAGTCGTACCAAGTCCAATTTTCCTTTAAAACATCCGAAACATTCAAATATTTAGGCATTCATATTCATGCCAACCCTAATCTATGGTATAAGTTAAATATTCCCCCCCTTATTCAAAAAATTGAAATTGACTTAGAAAATTGGATTTTATTACCCATTTCACTGTCAGCTCGTGTCAGTGTCATCAAGACAATTATATTTCCTCGTTTATTATATTTTCTACAGAATCTACCACTATTTATCTCTATGCTGGACCAACGTAAATTATATTCTATTTTTTCCAGATTTATCTGGAAAAATAAAAAAAACCCTATTGCACTTAGGAAATTAATGCATTCTCGTGATTCAGCTGGTCTTGCTCTACCAAATATTCAATTTTATAATATTGCCTGCTTAGCCAAAATTGCCATAGATTGGTTAGCTAACACAAATATTTTTTCTTGTTCGATAATGGAAAATTATATGCTTTCCCCCTTCTCTATTAAAGCTAGTCTGCACTATGCACCAAGAGATCTACCCTATAATATTAAGGGTCTGATAACTATAAAAAATATTATTAAAGCTTGGCAAAAATTCTGTACTCTAATAGGAATTGATTATTCTTTCTCTGAATTTCTCCCAATAATTGGCTCAATTGATTTCTCCCCAGGCTACTCCCAGGCAGTCTTCAAGAAATGGGCCGACAAAGGACTTATTAATATGTACCAAATTTTCCATGACAATGGTTATATTCGCTCATTTGAGTCTCTTACTATACAATTTGGTTTACCTAGACAGGATATATTCGCTTATTTCCAGTTAAAACATTATCTTAATAATCATACTTGGGAGCCCAATCCGTGTCTAGCATGGTCTGATATTAATAAATGTATCTTGAAATTTAAAGCAGGGTTATCGTCAATCTCTCTGATGTACGATATCATGCTCAATAAACAGAACCTACTCTGTCTTAATAATATTTTTTCCATATGGTCGCGGGATTGTCCAAATCTGGAGGATGGAGATATAAAAGCCAGTTGTATCTTAGTAAATAAATGTTGTATTCCATCAAGTTGGAAAGAATCACATTTTAAAATTATAAATAGATCATACATAACGCCTGTAAGATTATCAAAAATGTATATTTCACAATCCTCTAATTGTCCTCGTTGCTCACATCCCAAGGCCGATATATTACATATGTTCTATTTTTGTCCTAGATTAAGACAACTATGGAACAAACTTTCCTTTTGGTTAAAAAGGTTTTATGGTATCGATATATTACTTCGCCCAGAAAATATTATTTTTTTTAATTTCCATATTACTGATTCCTCCTTAAGACGGAAAACCCTGGTATCTATCATCATGTCAATTAGACATCTTATAGCAAAAAATTGGAAATCGAAATTTGCTCCCTCTTTCTCATCTGAAATCTGCTAAAGAAAAAAAAATATTTTTTTTTATCTCAGATTGGTTACCTATAATCAAGTCCTATACACTGCATATCCAAAAGCGTATCCTATCTCCATTTTTGAGTTCAGACAGTTTTGCAGAATTTGTACTATATAATGAATTCCCAGCTTCTTGGGTCTCTTGCTACAGGGAATAGAAGCTATATAAATACAGCTCAGGATTATTGGTTACGATAGGGGCTAGGGAGTGGAGATAGGGATGTGGGGGAGAATCTCCTTTTTTTTTTTTTTTTTTTGTTGCTGTTGTTGTTTTTGTTGTTGCTTGTTTGTCTGTTTATTAGGGAATTAGAAGAAAGTAAAGGCAAAGAAGGAAGAAAGAAGGAGGGTAAAAAAGAGAAAAAAAGGAAAAAAATTAACCTAACTCTGTTTAGATATTAATCAAGTAAGATTGAAAGATTTAAGCCTGATAAGTTTAGGTCGATATTTACGTTCCATAAATGATCTTGTCAAGTTGACATTATGTTCAAGATGCTATCTATTTATGCATATGTGTTTGAAGTTTATCAAGTCAAGATGGTATCTTTATGCTATAAACCATTATGTTGGTTAATTTGCTACCCTGCTTGCTGCAGCTTACATTATTTGAGTTGTGATTTTTTTGTATGCTGATTTATCTAAAACTTTATATTTAAGTCATCAACTGAACACGGCTGAAAAATTTAAGTTTGTTAAGTTAAGGTTGGTATCTAAGCACCCTAAATGATTATTTTAAGTTAATCCTATGTCAAAGATACTAACTTTCATGTACATGAGATCAAGCTGGTTAATTAAGTTTGCTTTTTATGTGTTAGATATGCTTATTTTGTTCAAACTTGTAATTTTGCCCTGCGTGGCATATATTTTTGGAGCCATAATTTTGTATCTGTTGACTTATTTAAATAAAGGAAAAAAAAAAAAAAAGAAAGAAAATAAATAAATATATAAATGCAGTGAATCAATAGAGTCCAATGTAGACCAGTTGTATCATATATATATCAGATAGGCAGCTCTCCTCGAGTATAAGGCCATGCACTTCAAAGTTATCGTATAAGAGAGTAGAGAAGGAGCTACATAGCATAATTCTGTGGGGGTATATATCAATATGTGCAGGATAGTATACACTCACATGTAATAAAGCACTAAAACGTAGTGCTAGCTGAGCAGACCGGATCCTCAGAGTTGCCCGGTAAACTCTCCTCTCAAGTCAGGAAAAAATTCTGTCCTTGATCCCTCCTCTGTCAGGATAGGTCGGCATATGTGTAACCGTCAGGTCATACAATGCTAATCCAATATGGCAGGTTTATATTGGGACAAGTTGACAGACAAATAGCAAGTTGCATAAAAACAAGTGTTTATTGAAACACAAATATCATACAGCAACGCATTTCTCAGTGTCAAAACTGTTTCATCAGGCTGATACAAACAATACAAACTTGCTACTTTTTGTATTCTTTTACAACCAATCATATGGCTGATAGAAACGACACTCTCTCTGTATTACATCAACATTCAGAAGTTGATTGTGACATTAGTATAAAAAATAGTGAAAAGGATGTGTGCGGGACACATACCATGTGCAGATCTCTGTTCAACAAATGCCAAAAAACAACGGGAGTCCAAGTCCTAGCAAAAAGACAGGTACCGACCTTTTTCTGTGGCTCACTTCACCACTGCACGCTCTCCCGGTGTCTCCGATATCACCTATTCTTCGTGGACTTACTTGCCAGGGTGTGTGTAAAATCCGTTACACCTCTCGCCCACAACGGCTTGCCGCAACTCTGGTTTCCTCAGATAGACGATTCGAGCTGTGTCGGTAGACTCCTCCCACTCCTTCGACAAGTTACACTTTGACCCTTTAACAGCCATAGATCCGTGCCAAACAAAGGGAGACCTCACTCCGTAAGGTAGATAATTAAAAAAAGCGAGTGAAACGGATCTTAAAATATTATTTCCAACTTTATTTCAGATTAAAAATTGGATAATACAATCAGACCGTTTCTCAGCCTATTTTTGTAGCTACGAGGTGGATTGTATTATACAATTTTTAATCTGAAATAAAGTTGGAAATAATATTTTAAGATCTGTTTCACTCGCTTTTTTGAATTATAAAAATAGTAATGGTACACAATTTTTACTATTCCTAATAGACAATCAAATACATATCTAAAAAAACATTATAAATTCATAACTAGCCGATGCAATATCTCATATTCTTATGGACTAAATATAATATGCGTGGCGATTATGATCACAGCCTCTATGTTCCGCCCACCAAGGGGATCACGTGACAGTACTCTAACCAATCCGTAAACCGCTGTATGCCAACTGACAGCTGCGGGTTTTACCAAACATTGTAGAGGGCTGTCACGTGACCCATCATTGGTCGCCACTCCCATTATCTTGCACATAAGACCATGCTTTTTTGTTTACATACGGGTGATTCTACCATTCACTAGTAAGACAACAGTCTTGATTTTAATCCATTGTGATTGGTGGAGTTACCTCTATATATGCATATAGTGTATATCTAAATAAAAAAATATTAATATATGTTGAGTTCATTCTTTATTAAAATCAGTGTGTGAACTTGATGGATAAAAGTGAATGAGACAAAAAACTATTATCTAATAAACGCCCATCCTTTCATATGTGTGTGCACAACATAATAATGTTGACACAATTGCTGTGTTTTGATAATGTATATTATGGAGATTTTAACTATAATAATATAGGTATGTGCATATAGTTCCCTAAGGCATAATATATAGAAACTTCCATGTGTGATGTTATATTGTATATCTAGTGTATATATGTAATAATTATATAATCTATATCTATATTGTGAATAATTGATGTGTTTACACTAATATAGATGGAAAGTGAAAATATTGGATTTGGAAATTAATAGACAATATATAATAAAAATCTAAAAGAACTGTAAAAATACTATGTTTAAAAAAATTTAATTAAAAAGTATATATATATATATATATATATTAATATATATATCTGTATCTTTATATATATATATATATATATATATATATATATATATATATATATATTAAAAATTGGGATTATATTATAGTTGGAACGCTGCTAGGTCCATATTCATATTTAGACCATTTGGAAACAGAGTGCCAAGCCGATATATCCAAAAGGTCTCCCTTTGGCGCAGTTTACTAAACCTATTATATAGGTTAGAGGCTGGGATATATTATTTTGGAGTTATGTTAAAGACATTAAGGTTTCCCTTATGTGCTTGGTAACAGTGTCTTGATACACTATGGTTTTCAAAATTATTTTTCATATTGCGATAGTGTTCATTCCACCTAGTACGTATAACCCTACACGTACGACCTACATACTATATCCCACACAGTTGACAGGTTAATAAAAACACTACATAAGATGAGGAACAGGTTTAATCGTGCTAAATTTGATATTTGTTCCCGGTAGTGTGAGATTTGAAATCTTCAGTCCCTGATTTAATAAAAGTGCACATCCTGCACCTTAGTTGGAACAATTAAATATACCATTTTTGTGGCCTGTTTTTTGTAATTTAGTTGTCCTCCTTATTTTATTGACTACTACCTTACTAGGTGCTAGTAAATTTTTTAATGTTGGTGCACGTCTTAAAACACATCTTGATTTATCATTAATACTTTTATTTAAAACAGGGTCTTTGTAGTATTATAAGAAAAAAATTAGGAAATCTTATTAAAAGACCCCGTTTTAAATAAAAAATAAAGCACTATTTAACCTGTTCCTAATCTTATGTAGTGTATTTATTAACCTGTCAACTGTGTGGGATACAGTATGTAGGTCGTACGTGTAGTGTTATATGTACTAGGTGGAATAAACATTATCGTAATATGAAAAATAATTTTAAAAATCATAGTGTATCAAGACACTGTAACCAAGCACATAAGGGAGACCTTAAAGGTCAAGGGGTATTGTATTTTTTTTTTACAGGTAAAAGAGCTGATTACTTTGGGGCAATGCCCAGCAAAAGGCCCTTTTAAGGGCTATTTGTAATTTAGTATAGGGTAGGGCTTTTTTTTATTTTGGGGGGATTAGATTAGGTGTAATTAGTTTTAAAAAATTGTAATGATTTTATTATTTTCTGTAATTTAGTGTTTGTTTTTTTCGTAATTTAGATAATTGTATTTAATTGTAGTTAGTTTAGGGAATTAATTTAATTATAGTGTAGTGTTAGGTGTAATTGTAACTTAGGTTTATTTTTATTTTACAGGTAAATTTGTCTTTATTTTAGCTAGGTAGCTATTAAATAGTTAATAACTATTTAATAACTATTGTACCTAGTTAAAATAAATACAAAGTTGCCTGTAAAATTAAAATAAACCCTAAGCTAGATACAATGTAACTATTAGTTATATTGTAGCTAGCTTAGGGTTTATTTTATAGGTAAGTATTTAGTTTTAAATAGGAATAATTTAGGTAATTAAAGTTATTTTATTTAGATTATTTTAAATTATATTTTAAGGTTAGGTTTAGGGATTAATATATTTATTATAGTGGCGGCGACAGATTAGGGGTTAATAAGTGTAGTTAGGTGGCGGCGATGTTAGGGACGGCCGATTAAGGGTTAATAATATTTAACTAATGTTTGCGATGCGGGAGTACGGCAGTTTAGGGGTTAATAACTTTATTTTAGTGGTGGCGACGTTGTGGGCGGCAGATTAGGGGTTAAGAAATATAGGTAGGTTGCGGCGACATTGGGGGCGGCAGATTAGGGGTTAATAAGTATAATGTAGGTGTCGGCAATGTTGGGGCGGCAGATTAGGGGTTAATAAGTGTAATATTAGGGGTGTTTAGACTCGGGGTTCATGTTAGGGTGTTAGGTGTAAATATAAATTTTCTTTCCCCATAGGAATCAATGGGGCTGTGTTAAGAGCTGCCCCATTGATTCCTATGGGGAAATCGTGCACGAGCACGTTTAGCCAGCTCACTGCTATCGTAAGCAGCGCTGGTATTGAGGTGAGATGTGGAGCAAAATTTTGCTCTTCTCTCACTTTTCTGCGGCTAACGCCGGGTTTAAAAAAACCTGTAATACCAGCGTTACTGTAGGTGAGCGGTGAGCTGAAACTGCTTGTTAGCCCCGCAAGCCTTACCGACTAAAACTCGTAATCTAGCCGAGTATTTTTACAATTCTTTTTAATTTTTATTATATATTTTCACCTTCATATAAATACTATTAAGGAATATTATTACTTTTTAGAGATACAACTATGTTATTATCATGTATTATTTAATGTATAATATTCAATGATATAATAATAGAATTGAAGGAACATCACACATATTATTTCATAATATGTCACATCAACACTACTACATGATAAGTACATATTTTATATTAGTTTATTTGTCACTTTCCATCTATATTAGTGTAAACACATCAATTATTAACAATATAGATTACATATTTATTACATATATACACTAGATATACAATATAACATCACACATGGAAGTTTCTATATATTATGCCTTAGGGAACTATATGCACATACCTATATTATTATAGTTAAAATCCCTATAATATACATTATCAAAACACAGCAATTGTGTAAACATTATTATGTTGTGCACAAACATATGAAAGGATGGGTGTTTATTAGATAATAGTTTTTTGTCTAATTCACTTTTATCCATCAAGTTCACACACTGATTTTAATAAAGAATGCACTCAACACTTATTAATAATTTTTTATTTAGGTATTTAGATATACACTATATGCATATATCGAGGTAACTCCACCAATCACAATGGATTACAATTGACACTATTGTCTTAGTAGTGAATTGAAGAATCACCCATATGTAAACAAACAAGCATGGTCTTATGCGCAAGATGATGGGGGTGGCGACCAATGATAAGTCACGTGACAGCCCTCCACAATGTTTGGAAAAACCTGCAGCTTTCAGTTGGCGTACAGCGGTTTACGTATTGGTTAGAGCACTGAAACGTGACCCCCTTTGTGGGCGGAACATAGAGGCCGTAATCATGATCACCACGCATGTCATATTTAGTCCATCAGAATATAAGATATTGCATCGACTAGTTATGAATTTATAATGTTTTTTTAGATATGTATTTGCCTGATGAAACAATTTTGACACTGAGAAACGCGTTGCTGTATGATATTTGTGTTTCAATAAACACTTGTTTTTATGCAACTTGCTATTTGCCTGTCAACTTGTCCCAAAATAAACCTCCCATATTGGATTAGCATTGTATGACCTGAGGGTTACACATACGCCAACCTATCCTGACAGAGGAGGGATCAAGGACAGAATTTTTTCCTGACTTGAGAGGAGAGTTTACCTGGCAACTGGATCCGGTCTGCTCAGCTAGCACTACGTTTTAGTGCTTTATTACATGTGAGTGTATACTATCCTGCACATATTGATATATACCCCCACAGAATTATGCTATGTGGCACCTTCTCTACGCTCTTATAGTTTTACAGAAATAAACTGCTACACTTCATTTCTAGCTTTTGTTATCCTGATCTCACTTTTCCTGCAGATCACCTTATCTGTACAGGATATCACATAATTAATACATATACAAATGTAAATTTATGACCTGGCCCCTGCTGAAGGACTATGCAATAGAGATGATCATAGATTTTGATGTCAGACAAGAACTATATATATATATATATATATATATATATATTAGAGCTGCGCATCTTCACCTGTCTCACGATTCGATTCGATTACGATTATCATCGTAACGATTCGATACGATTCGATTCTACGATGCATCGCGATGCATCACGATTACTGCCCATGATTTTCATTAACAAATTCAAGCAGTCAGAATTCACTTTTTTATTTTATCTGCTTTAAAAAAAAGGGGATTGCTAAGGGGATGTTTCTAGGATATAAGGTATTATGGTCCTGGCATGTTAAATAATAATTCTGGACTTGCCTCTTTGTCAGGGAATAATGCACAGTTTATGAACCAAGGTGTATAAATGATTGACTTTTAGCAGAGCAGGTCCCAAATACATAACTAACATAGGATATGTGTGATATAGATTTTTTTTTTAAATAAAAATAATGGATTCAGATTTAAGGTAATAGATATGCTTTTAAAAGGCTATAGGTTTATATGTAACATATACATTTATTTATATACACATACAAAGCACAACTATAATACAATACCCTGCCACATATTACACTTAGATCATAGATGGGCTGTTATTTGGCTCCCTAAGCTCATATGAGTCTAGTATTCTGGGTATTGGAGAGCTTTGAAAGGAATGCATGGTATGTGTGAGCAGTGCAGTGTCACCGTTAATGATTAGGGCTCTAAACTGACATAAAGGGTCACCTAATCAATCATGTAGGCTCTCTAAACATGTTTATTACGGCTCTGTGATGATCTGAAGCTGGGAAGGAATGCTATGTCATTTCCTCTTACTGGAACCTTTATTAACAACTGCACCAACCACTTACTGAACGGCTTCAATAAGTTGTCCTAGAGGTAAAGGTGCTGGCCGGGTGAATGTGATTAATTAAGCCCTCCTGCTGTGTCGCCTGCTTCAAGACTAGGAGAGATCTGACAGGGCAGAAGCAGTCTTACCAACTGACAGCAGCCTCGTGTAACACAGTGACTATTTCCTTGTATTATCGCTTCCCTGTTTACTCACTGTTGCGGTCTCTGCTGCATGTTTCCTCTTTGTCAGACCCCTAGCCCAGCACCAAAAGAGCATTTGAGTGTTGCTATTAGATACTTTTGTAAAACTTGACTTTTTCTATATCTAATAGCAACACTCAAATGCTCGTTTGGTGCTGGGCTAGGGGTCTGACAAAGAGGAAACATGCAGCAGAGACCGCAACAGTGAGTAAACAGGGAAGCGATAATACAAGGAAATATTCACAGGAGGCTGCTGTCCGCTTGTCAGACAACTGCACTGATCGTGCTGATGTTCCAAAAACATAAAATCAATCAATATTTATTCTGTCTGCCATTACTTTAGCCCTCACATCAGTCAGTGGGAGAGGCGGGGTCACGTGACATTGTGCGATGACGTCACTGACCCTGAATCGATTCTGACCTTGCACCGCATCGATGCAGCATCGTTAATGGCTGCATCGCGATGCATCGCAGTGGCGATTATTTTTGACACCCCTAATATATATATATATATATAAAATTCCAATATATAGCGCACTCTCATCTAAAGGACAGTTACCAGGGTGCAGGCAAATGTACTCATAAAGTTGGAAAAAGGCATGCATTCTCTGGATTTGTGCAAAAAAAGTGCTTTAATGGCACATCAAATAGGTAACGTTTCGGGGATCAATCACCCCTTCATCAGACCAAGTGATTGATCCCCGAAACGTTACCTATTTGATGTGCCATTAAAGCACTTTTTTTGTACAAATCCAGAGAGTGCATATATATGAAGTCCCCCGCAGTGTTTGCCATTAAAAAGCAAAACTGGTGTTTTTGGCTTCATGTTAAAAATAGGACTTTTCTATGTGAGCTGTAAACATGTTTACAGGTCTAGGAAATAGCCAAAAAATGCGCTATTATGATCACATCCAAATGAAAGGTGGCCCAAATGTTTGCAGTCACCAATCAGCAGCTAGCTCCCACTATTGTAGGATATGAATGTATTCTTTTTCAACAAGGGATACCAAGAGAACGAAGCACATTTGAAAATAGAAGTGAATTTAAAAGTGTCTTAAATCTACATGCTCTATCTGAATCATGCAAGTTTAATTTTCATTAGGAAAATGTAAAAAAAAAAACTGGAAGCGCCAAATGTAAACGTAATTAATGCTAAAACAAAAATGACATACAGTGGGGCAAAAAAGTATTTAGTCAGCCACCAATTTTGCAAGTTCTCCCACTTAAGAAGATGAGAGAGGCCTGTAATTTTCATCATAGGTATACCTCAACTATCAGAGACAAAATGTGGAAACAAATCCAGACAATCACATTGTCTGATTTGGAAAGAATTTATTTGCATATTATGGTGGGAAATAAGTATTTGGTCACCTACAAACAAGCAAGATTTCTGGCTCTCACAGACCTGTATCTTCTTCTTTAAGAGGCTCCTCTGTCCTCCACTCATTACCTGTATTAATGGCACCTGTTTGAACTTATCAGTATAAAAGACACCTGTCCACAACCTCAAACAGTCACACTCCAAACTCCACTATGGTGAAGACCAAAGAGCTGTTAAAAGACACCAGAAACAAAATTGTAGACCTGCACCAGACTGGGAAAACTGAATCTGCAATAGGCAAGCAGCTTGGTCTGAAGAAATCAACTGTGGGAGCAATAATTAGAAAATGGAAGACATACAAGACTACTGATAATCTCCCTCGATCTGGGGCTCCACGCAAGATCTCACCCCGTGGGGTCAAAATGATCACAAGAACGATGAGCAAACGCCCCACAACCACACGGGGGGACCTAGTGAATGACCTGCCGAGAGCTGGGACAAACGTAACAAAGGCTATCATCAGTAACACACTACGCCGCCAGGGACTCAGACCCTGCAGTGCCAGACGTGTCCCCCTGCTTAAGCCAGTACATGTCCAGGCCCGTCTGAAGTATGCTAGAGAGCATTTGGATGATCCAGAAGCGGATTGGGAGAATGTCATATGGTCAGATGAAACCAAAGTAGAACTGTTTGGTAGAAACACAACTCGTCGTGTTTGGAGGAGAGAGAATGCTGAGTTGCAACCAAAGAACACCATACCTACTGTGAAGCATGGGGGTGGCAACATCATGCTTTGGGGCTGTTACTCTGCAAAGGGAACAGGACGATTGATCCGTGTACATGAAAGAATGAATGGGGCCATGTATCGTGAGATTTTAAGTGCAAACCTCCTTCCATCAACAAGGGCATTGAAGATGAAACGTGGCTGGGTATTTCAGCATGACAATAATCCCAAACACACCACCTGGGCAACGAAGGAGTGGCTTCGTAAGAAGCATTTCAAGGTCCTGGAGTGGCCTAGCCAGTCTCCAGATTTCAAACCTATAGAAAACCTTTGGAGGGAGTTGAAAGTCTGTGTTGCCCAGCGACAGCCCCAAAACATCACTGCTCTAGAGGAGATCTGCATGCAGGAATGGGCCAACATACCAGCAACAGTGTGTGACATCTTGTGAAGACTTACAGAAAACGTTTGACCTCTGTCATTGCCAACAAAGGATATATAACAAAGTATTGAAATTAACTTTTGATATTGACCAAATACTTATTTTCCACCATAATTTGCACATAAATTCTTTCCAAATCAGACAATGTGATTGTCTGGATTTGTTTCCACATTTTGTCTCTCATTACAGGCCTCTCTCATCTTATTAAGTGGGAGAACTTGCACAATTGGTGGCTGACTAAATACTTTTTTGCCCCACTGTAATGGAAAAATACTAAAGTCCATAAAAAAACCCTAGGGTTGTATCAGTTCATAGGGTATTCGGGCACCTTCTTCCTCAAAAAATAAATCTCACACAATCTGAAAAACACAAGTAAGATCAGGGCGCCCCATTGATGTGGTATCTTCCAAATACACAAAATATGCATATAAAGAAACATACTCACAGATTAGAAAGCACTCGAAAGGGCTTTCCACACAGGCTGGACTAGTTGGAAGCTGACCAGCTGACTTATGCATCACAGGATGAATGACAGCAATCCTCCAGCGAAATTCACAGATGCAGATCCCCAAATTTGTGTGAGAAACGACCTGAGAAGCGGTATTATTATTATTATTATTATCAGGTATTTGTAGCGCGCCAACAGATTCCGCAGCACTGAAGTCAAGTTTTTTCTACCAATTTGGGGATCTGCATCTGTGAATTTTGCTGTCATTCATCCTCTGATGCATAAGTCAGCTGATCGGCTTCCAACTAGTCCAGCCTGTGTGTAAAGCACTTTCTAGCGCTCACTAATCTGTGAGTACATTTCTTTATATGTGGATTCTGAAGATACCACACCATTGGGGCGCCCTTCTCCTGCTTGTGTTTTTCAAGTTTAATTTTGACTTCCCTATCCCTTTAACTAGTGAAACCACAAAGGGTAAACCACCTGTATAACAAAAACACAATTAACCACCGTTTTCATCTCCAGCAAGGTGTTGTCTGCAAGGAAGTACAAGATAAATAACTGCTGTGTTCAGATGTGAAGATGCACATCAGAGATTAATAATCCTCGCTCCTCCACCCCAAGATTTAACCCTCTACAGTATCAACACCTTTGTTGCTGTGCTGTAAATCTTTACCATCCTCACATTTGACACCCTAGAGAAATAATACATAACTCCTGCCCCTTTTTTATTGTTTCACTTACTTGTTATTGTAGTCCATTAGTAGGCTGTTGTTTGAATTAGTGAAGTTGATTTTACTAATACAATTGTCATAGTTAAGAATGTATGAAGGTTGTTGACAAGGAACAGGTCAAATGAACTAATCACATATATGTAGGCAAGAACGGAAGTCAAAGAACAGCAGACAAGCCAGAGACAAAGTTAAGGTGTTGGTAAGAGGTGAAGCTGGTAGGGTTGACAGGTAATATGGGCAAAATACACACATATTACCAGCTATAGCTGACAGGTCACAATATGCAGACAACAGCTACCAGTACACACCCTTGTAGGAGGTTAATCAGCAGGAGGCACTATTCTGGTAGTGGTCAGATGGTCCTAAAGCAAATAGATCCTAAAGAGGACGGAAGGGCAAGATACAGGGGCTATCAGATGGTACCTGAAAGAATTCCAAGCATCAAAGAGATATGCGTTCTGTTCTTAACCATATATAAGTGTGACTGACACCATGTACTAAGTGCGGATGACAACAACGAGTGATCATCCAAGGGGAGGGGGCCCTTTGGGACTGGCATCTAAAAATGCCAAAACACCTCAGCACGGGTGGAAATGGCTCTGCAGTTAAAGGGTTAAATAGCAACACAAACATTATGTCATGCTATAAAAGAGAGGGATAAATATGTGCAGAGGAAGATTGCGCAACATCAGATGGGTAAATGTACCTACTGGTAAGTACTGTCTTTCCTGAGGCCCTTCATAAACATATTACTGCAAATCTAACCTGCTTACTCTCACATTGGGGAGCGTACACAAAACTATCAGAAGCAGACTTTTCATCAGTTTTTCCTGAGGGGGAAGAGGGTTCTTACAGGATCCTTTAAAAGCAACATATACATGATGAGTGCATAAATAAAATATGTAGCAAACTGACCCAGTATTCAGGATACTTACCTTATGTGTTTGAATGTAGTTTTTCACTTTCAAGAAATTGACACAATTTTCCTAATGGATTGGAATAGGCCCCTTATTTTTCTTCTTTTTTTGCAATATGAATCTGCCTTATTATGTTATGTTTTTTATTTCTAAATATATTATTCATTCTATTTTATACCATACAATGCTATAGTTTTTATTGTTTATACTACGTATTTACTAATTATACTTTGTATTATTATATCTTATATATGTTATAATATCAAGTTTTCTCTTTTTATGAGCACATCCTATCAAGTCCCTTGTTATAAAAGTTGACATCTTGATAAAAATGAGTATTAGTGCAACTCTATAGCACTGTGCATACAAGATGGCTGTGATTTTCATCTTCACATATGTCGATATATTTTAGATAAAGCCCTAAAACATAATTATAATTATAACAGAGAAAAGTGTGACATGTAGCAAATACAGAGGGAAGTATTTAAAGGGACACTAAACCCAATTTTTTTCTTTCATGATTCAGGTAGAGCATGCAATTTTAAGCAACTTTCTAATTTACTCCTATTATCATTTTTTCTTCATTCTCTTGCTTTCTTTATTTTAAAAAGAAGGCATCTAAGCTAAAAAGGTTCAGACACTGGACAGCACTTGTTTATTGGTGCTGTCCAATCAGCAAAGACAACCCAGGTTGTGAACCAAAAATGGGCCGGCTTCTAAACTTACATCCTTGCTTTTCAAATAAAGATAGCAAGAGAATGAAGAAAATGTGATAATAGGAATAAATTAGAAAGTTGCTTCAAATTGCATGCTCTATCTGAATTATGAAAGAAAAAAATGCGGGTTCAGAGTCCCTTTAATTTGGTTTGTGACTGTGTCTATTCAAAAATAGACATTTGGGAGGTGTGATCAACTTTTTTTATATTAGCTTTTAAAAACAAAGTATTTTATTTTTTAATTGTGTTTTTGTCTATCTTTTCTGATCCAGTGGTTTAGACAATAAATGTTCTGTGTACCCGCTGACCTTTGATAAGAATGAAAACATGGCTGCAAAGAAAAAGTCAGTAGCAATGCACACCAACTACCTGTCCGCCTGCAGCTTCACAAACTCAGATATGCAGGTAATCTACATCTTTCGTGACAACTGCAAATAAGGGAATCGCCTAACGTGTATTTAATAACAAACAGAGTGCGCACTCGATTTGTTTGTCAATAAATACACACTTGAGCCTAGCTTGCGCTGTTGTTTGCCTTTAAAATTCATTATGTGAGTGTCTCTGATGGAGATCACAGTATCTAGAGCTTTGTTTTTTTGAAGGGGGGGCACTAGTCCATATAAGGGGAAGCACGGGAGCAGTGACCCTTCCTATGGAAATTACAAGCAGCAGTTGACTTTGGCAAAACTTAGAACGTTTTTTAAGAGCTGACAACAGCACTTGGAATAAAGCAAAAGGTGGGATGTAGGTGGAAGAAAGGCACTGAGGTTGAAATCGCTCAGAGATTGCGTTGCGTTTGTCTTCCTCAGTAACTTGCTTTAACACAGAAATAACAAAGTGCACATTGAAAAGTGAGTGAAGCTCTCTTCGAATTTCGAATGTTTATATAACATTCTAACATTCTATTTTCGAATTTTCGTTTTCGAATTTTTCAATAAAATTCGAAAATATTCGTTCGAATAATAGAATGTTTAGCTATGTATTCATTCAATTTCGAAATGTAATATTCGAATTTGAATGTAACATTCGAATTTGAATGTGACATTAAAATTTGAAATAGTATTTCTAGTCTACAACTGTGTTTAATGAATGTCACATTCGAATTTGAAATAGTATTTCTAGTCTAATACTGTGTTTTAAATGTGATCTTCGATTCGAATGTGATATTCGATTCGAATGTGACATTCAAATTCGAAATAGTATTTCTAGTCTAATACTGTGTTTTATAAATGTAATATTCGAATGTGACATTCGATTCGAATGTGATATTAGATTCGAATAAGACTTTCAAAATAGTGTTTCTACAATTGTGTTTTATAAATGTAATATTCAAATTCGAATGTGATATTCGAATGTAACATTCGAATTTGAATGTGACATTCAAAAACTGTAAATAACATTCGAAAATCGAATTTTTAAGAATATTCGTTCTTATCAACATTCTATTATGTAAATCGAATTTCTACAATAACATTCGTTCTAACATTCGAATTCGGGTTTTAAAACACATTCGCCCATCCCTACTCTTGAGAGCTGTGTGTGATTCCTAGGTCAGATGTAAATCCCCCAAAATAAAACTAAACTAAGAAAAAAAAAATAGAGTAACAGTTATGAGGGGAGAACCACCGCCTAAGACTCTAGAACCAGCAGCAACAGACTCTATAAAGATCATTTATACCATATCCTGAAGCGCTGACATCTTTTTCTGATTGTAAAATTTCACCCAATACCATAGAGCAATGCTTCTTAAACTTGGGTCCCCACAAGATTTGATATTGTACTATAAGTGTGTGTGTGATGTAAGTGTGTGTGTATGTGTATATATATATATATTATTTGTGTTTGTGTGTTGTTTGCATGTATGTATAAGTGTGTGTGTGTTGTGAGTGTCTATGTATAAGGGAGTGTGTTGAAAGTGTGAGTCATTGTGTTTGTATGTGTGTATGTGTATGTATGTGTGTGTATGTATGTGTGTTTGTATGTGTGTTTGTATGTATTAGTGAGCGTCTTTGTGCGTGTGTGTTTATATATATGTATGAGTGAGTATGAGTGTATGTATGTGTATGTATGAGTGAGTGTCTGTATGAGTGTCTGTGTGTTGTGATTGAGGGCTAGATGATATAAACTTTGCCAGATCAAACCTGCCCTGGTGGAATGATCTAAAAAAGGGGCAGTCCCTGCGAGTGGCAAGATGGCTTCTATTGAAAGTAATGTAGCTCGCTGGATAGGGACATTACGCAGTGAGCAGGGGGGGGGGGGGGCGCACTTTAAAAATGAAAATCCTGCAGCCAATATAAATCACATTATGCTGCTTTCTGCGTATAGCATCTTACATTCGCCTATATTTTCGTATGCATGTGTTTTTCTATTAGGGTATTAAGTATTCGTAGGCCTAGATTTGGAGTTTGGCGGTAAAAGGGCTGTTAACGCTCCGCGGGCTTTTTTCTGGCCGCACCATAAATTTAACTCTGGTATCGAGAGTTTAATCAAATGCTGCGTTAGGCTCCAAAAAAGGAGCGTAGAGCATTTTTACCGCAAATGCAACTCTCGATACCAGAGTTGCTTACGGACGCGGCCGGCCTCAAAAACGTGCTCGTGCACGATTCTCCCATAGGAAACAATGGGGCTGTTTGAGCTGAAAAAAAACCTAACACCTGCAAAAAAGCAGCGTTCAGCTCCTAACGCAGCCCCATTGTTTCCTATGGGGAAACACTTCCTACGTCTGCACCTAACACTCTAACATGTAACCCGAGTCTAAACACCCCTAACCTTACACTTATTAACCCCTAATCTGCCGCCCCCGCTATCGCTGACCCCTGCATATTTTTTTTAACCCCTAATCTGCCGCTCCGTAAACCGCCGCAACCTACGTTATCCCTATGTACCCCTAATCTGCTGCCCTAACATCGCCGACCCCTATATTATATTTATTAACCCCTAATCTGCCCCCCACAACGTCGCCTCCACCTGCCTACACTTATTAACCCCTAATCTGCCGAGCGGACCTGAGCGCTACTATAATAAAGTTATTAACCCCTAATCCGCCTCACTAACATCGCCGACACCTACCTTCAATTATTAACCCCTAATCTGCCGAGCGGAGCTCACCGCTATTCTAATAAATGTATTAACCCCTAAAGCTAAGTCTAACCCTAACACTAACACCCCCCTAAGTTAAATATAATTTTTATCTAACGAAATAAATTAACTCTTATTAAATAAATGATTCCTATTTAAAGCTAAATACTTACCTGTAAAATAAACCCTAATATAGCTACAATATAAATTATAATTATATTATAGCTATTTTAGGATTAATATTTATTTTACAGGCAACTTTGTAATTATTTTAACCAGGTACAATAGCTATTAAATAGTTAAGAACTATTTAATAGTTACCTAGTTAAAATAATTACAAAATTACCTGTCAAATAAATCCTAACCTAAGATATAATTAAACCTAACACTACCCTATCAATAAATTAATTAAATAAACTACCTACAATTACCTACAATTAACCTAACACTACACTATCAATAAATTAATTAAACACAATTCCTACAAATAAATACAATTAAATAAACTAGCTAAAGTACAAAAAATAAAAAAGAACTAAGTTACAGAAAATAAAAATATATTTACAAACATAAGAAAAATATTACAACAATTTTAAACTAATTACACCTACTCTAAGCCCCCTAATAAAATAACAAAGCCCCCCAAAATAAAAAATTCCCTACCCTATTCTAAATTAAAAAAGTTACAAGCTCTTTTACCTTACCAGCCCTGAACAGGGCCCTTTGCGGGGCATGCCCCAAGAAGTTCAGCTCTTTTGCCTGTAAAAAAAAACATACAATACCCCCCCCCCAACATTACAACCCACCACCCACATACCCCTAATCTAACCCAAACCCCCCTTAAATAAACCTAACACTAATCCCCTGAAGATCTTCCTACCTTGTCTTCACCATCCAGGTATCACCGATCCGTCCTGGCTCCAAGATCTTCATCCAACCCAAGCGGGGGTTGGCGATCCATAATCCGGTGCTGAAGAGGTCCAGAAGAGGCTCCAAAGTCTTCCTCCTATCCGGCAAGAAGAGGACATCCGGACCGGCAAACATCTTCTCCAAGCGGCATCTTCGATCTTCTTCCATCCGGAGCGAAGCGGCAGGATCCTGAAGACCTCCAGCGCGGAACATCCATCCGGACCGACGACTGAACGATGAATGACTGTTCCTTTAAGGGACGTCATCCAAGATGGCGTCCCTCGAATTCCGATTGGCTGATAGGATTCTATCAGCCAATCGGAATTAAGGTAGGAATTTTCTGATTGGCTGATGGAATCAGCCAATCAGAATCAAGTTCAATCCGATTGGCTGATCCAATCAGCCAATCAGATTGAGCTCGCATTCTATTGGCTGTTCCGATCAGCCAATAGAATGCGAGCTCAATCTGATTGGCTGATTGGATCGGCCAATCGGATTGAACTAGATTCTGATTGGCTGATTCCATCAGCCAATCAGAAAATTCCTACCTTAATTCCGATTGGCTGATAGAATCCTATCAGCCAATCGGAATTCGAGGGACGCCATCTTGGATGACGTCCCTTAAAGGAACAGTCATTCGTCGTTCAGTCGTCGGTCCGGATGGATGTTCCGCGCTGGAGGTCTTCAGGATCCTGCCGCTTCGCTCCGGATGGAAGAAGATCGAAGATGCCGCTTGGAGAAGATGTTTGCCGGTCCGGATGTCCTCTTCTTGCCGGATAGGAGGAAGACTTTGGAGCCTCTTCTGGACCTCTTCAGCACCGGATTATGGATCGCCAACCCCCGCTTGGGTTGGATGAAGATCTTGGAGCCAGGACGGATCGGTGATACCTGGATGGTGAAGACAAGGTAGGAAGATCTTCAGGGGATTAGTGTTAGGTTTATTTAAGGGGGGTTTGGGTTAGATTAGGGGTATGTGGGTGGTGGGTTGTAATGTTGGGGGGGGGGTATTGTATGTTTTTTTTTACAGGCAAAAGAGCTGAACTTCTTGGGGCATGCCCCGCAAAGGGCCCTGTTCAGGGCTGGTAAGGTAAAAGAGCTTGTAACTTTTTTAATTTAGAATAGGGTAGGGAATTTTTTATTTTGGGGGGCTTTGTTATTTTATTAGGGGGCTTAGAGTAGGTGTAATTAGTTTAAAATTGTTGTAATATTTTTCTTATGTTTGTAAATATTTTTTTATTTTCTGTAACTTAGTTCTTTTTTATTTTTTGTGCTTTAGCTAGTTTATTTAATTGTATTTATTTGTAGGAATTGTGTTTAATTAATTTATTGATAGTGTAGTGTTAGGTTAATTGTAGGTAATTGTAGGTAGTTTATTTAATTAATTTATTGATAGGGTAGTGTTAGGTTTAATTATATCTTAGGTTAGGATTTATTTTACAGGTAAATTTGTTATTATTTTAACTAGGTAGCTATTAAATAGTTCTTAACTATTTAATAGCTATTGTACCTGGTTAAAATAATTACAAAGTTGCCTGTAAAATAAATATTAATCCTAAAATAGCTATAATATAATTATAATTTATATTGTAGCTATATTAGGGTTTATTTTACAGGTAAGTATTTAGCTTTAAATAGGAATCATTTATTTAATAAGAGTTAATTTATTTCGTTAGATAAAAATTATATTTAACTTAGGGGGGTGTTAGTGTTAGGGTTAGACTTAGCTTTAGGGGTTAATCCATTTATTAGAATAGCGGTGAGCTCCGATCGGAAGATTAGGGGTTAATAATTGAAGGTAGGTGTCGGCGATGTTAGGGAGGGCAGATTAGGGGTTAATACTATTTATGATAGGGTTAGTGAGGCGGATTAGGGGTTAATAACTTTATTATAGTAGCGCTCAGGTCCGCTCGGCAGATTAGGAGTTAATAAGTGTAGGCAGGTGTCGGCGACGTTGTGGGGGGCAGATTAGGGGTTAATAAATTTAATATAGGGGTCGGCGGTGTTAGGGGTAGCAGATTAGGGGTACATAGGGATAACGTAGGTGGCGGCGCTTTGCGGTCGGAAGATTAGGGGTTAATTATTTTAAGTAGCTGGCGGCGATGTTGTGGGGGGCAGGTTAGGGGTTAATAAATATAATATAGGGGTCGGCGGGGTTAGGGGCAGCAGATTAGGGGTACATAAGTATAACGAAGGTGGCGGTCGGCAGATTAGGGGTTAAAAATTTTAATCGAGTGGCGGCGGTGTGGGGGGACCTCGGTTTAGGGGTACATAGGTAGTTTATGGGTGTTAGTGTACTTTAGGGTACAGTAGTTAAGAGCTTTATAAACCGGCGTTAGCCAGAAAGCTCTTAACTCCTGTTATTTTCAGGCGGCTGGAATCTTGTCGTTAGAGCTCTAACGCTCACTTCAGAAACGACTCTAAATACCAGCGTTTGAAAGATCCCATTGAAAAGATAGGCTACGCAAATGGCGTAGGGGGATCTGCGGTATGGAAAAATCGCGGCTGAAAAGTGAGCGTTAGACCCTTTAATCACTGACTCCAAATACCAGCGGGCGCCCAAAACCAGCGTTAGGAGCCTCTAACGCTGGTTTTGACGGCTACCGCCGAACTCCAAATCTAGGCCGTAGTGTTTTGAGAAAAGCTTGCCACCTTTTAGTTGGTGAGAAAAAAACTGTGAGATCTGCAGTGAGAAAATCTTTACCGAATTACACTGGGATTAGAGAGACATTTTCATATACGCCCATAGAACGCCCATAGAACGCCCATAGAACGCCCATGTTACGCCAATTTTACAAAGAAAAAAAAAAACAATTACACTTTGTACAAATTTCTGTGTGAGTTTTGCACATCCAGTGCACTAAACTTACGACTTACACTATGCATATTTAATGCAATTTATTCCTGTGTAAATTACATACAATGCGAATGGCATTTTTGTTAAAATTTCAATTTCTGGTGAAGAATTTTGTTACAATTTTTGATGCACCTTACCAAAAAAAAAATGTCCCTGCTTATTTTTCTGTGAATTATTCAAATATTTGTTTTGTCTGATGCGCACTTTTCATAAAAAAAATGCAGTAAACGCCCCTTAGCGTAAAAAAGGCTGTAAATCATTCCACCAGAGAAATAGAAGGACTGGCGGGCATTCTTTAATAATCCTGCCAGCCCAGAGAGCTTTCAATCATCAAGCCCTCAGTGTCTATATATGTATGAGTGTGTGTTGAATGTGTGAGCGTGTTTGTATGTATGTGTATATATAAATATATATATATATATATATATATATATATATATACACACAGTATATATATATATATATACACACAGTGTATATATATATATATATATATATATATATAGATATAGATATAGATATATAGATATATAGATATATTTGAGAGAGTGTTTGTTTATGAGTAAATAACATTTTTTTTAAATATATTTGTTAATGTGAGCTAGACACATATCTAATTTTGTACTTCATCTAATGTGTGGGCATTGCTCATCTCCTCACTGCAAAAGTTAAATGTACTTATTTTTGCTAATAATCCCCTCACTTGTGTAGTATATTGACGTATAAAACCAAAAGTAAATTGTATAACAGAATACAAAGAAATACAAGATACAGATACAGTATAAATAATAAAAAAAATATATAACTTCCCTTTTTAGATGGACGCTGCTAGCCCTGGTGTCTCTTTAACTGTTGTGCTTAGGTTTGTAGAAACAATTGTGGCTCTGTCCCTCTCTTGGGTTTTAAATCATCCAAAGTCTTCTTCCTCTAGGGTTTCTCCTGGATATTCTCGATCAGGGGAACCTCAACGAGAGAAGGACCGAAATAGTGCAAAATAGCCAAGCTATGAGAATGCACTACATGGAATGTATTCATTATGAATTTTAATGTTATTCAGGAAAGTTTGAAACACTTATACCATTTTTTGGCATTAGAATTGCAGCATTATAGTGCTACACAAAGCATCACAATCCTATTTTATGTTTTTCTTTTTTATATTGTAAGATATTTTTATTAAATAAAGTGGCTATAAAATCTTTAGCATTATAAATGATTTTGTTTAGAATGGCTTGTCTGGTTAAAAAGTGAGATTTGTATTACCTCAAGGAACCTAAAACAATATTACAGGACAAGTACGTGTGAGATAGACATGTCAGCTCTTGTAAAGACATCTTTCTTACTACTTTAAGTACTTTGACCCTGAATATAATCTCATCACCACTGATAAAGCAAAACACATTGTTTTAAGATTTGTCACTTTTTTAGGTGGGAGACAGATTTAGTTAATACTTGGAGAAGGTAATAAATCATATCAAGCAATAGATACTTCACAAAGACAAATCTATTGTTTGTTGACTCTGCTAGGCTACATGATAATTGTATCTTCCCCACCTAGCTTGACAGACAGTTAATGAGTCAGACATTACTAAAACATAAAACTTTATTTTTAAACTTTAAGAGCAGTGAGTCGTATTTGCTTCCTTAATTGAAGGATTTTTTTTTGTTTTTGTTATGCTTTATGGCACAATAACATATTCTAGACGGGCCTATTTCTGCAACACCTCACATTTGCACTTTTATTTATGTTATGCCTAATGGGTATTAAACGTATCTCAAGCTTCCACTTAAAGGCAATCCATTTAATGTATTCATTAATATGGACAGTGGTCCATTTTCTCAATCAAAAGCACCAGATCTAAAAATACTTAAAGGGACAGTACACTATAAAATTGTTTTTCCCTTAATGTGTTTCCAATTACTTTTTTTACCAGCTGCAGAGTATAAAATGTATGAGATTTGCTTCATAGGGGCATGGTTATCAAGCTTCTGGTGAAAGGCCGGGGCTCCATAACCTGTCCGTCTGCTCTGAGGCGGCGGACAGACATTGCCAGAAATCAACCCGATCGAATACGATCGTGTTGATTGACACCCCCTGCTAGCGGCCGATTGGCCGCAAATCTGCTGGGGGCGACATTGCACCAGCAGTTCACAAGAACTGCTGGTGCAATGATAAATGCCGAGAGCGTATGCTGTCGGCATTTATCGATGTGCAGCGGACATGATCCGCAATATCGGATCATGTCCGCTCACACAATGATAATTTTGCCCCTTAAGATTTATTTGTGTATATGAATGAACTGATTTTGTGTTTTGAAGCCACAACCTAATAAAATGGGTTGAGCTTAAAGGTATAATCAGATATCATTACTTTATCACATTGTGTACATATACCTGCTTCTTTATCTTATATATGTCCATAAACCATTCAACAATACTTGGAGAGAACAATGTAAAATTAACATTTTATTACTGTATCTCTTCTATACCCCACTGTGAGTGTAATTTCTTCTACTGGCTGTGTTAACACAGCTTGGCCTTAATGCCAAAAAACTGTCAGAATAGGTGGGGATACCACAGGCTAAATCAACTATTTCAAATGCCAATATAAGGGTAATGGAAATACTTGTAAACAATTTAATAGACTCCAGCAGGTAAAATAGATCATTTGGAACAAATTAGAGGGGAGAACATTTTTGAGTAAACTGTCCCTTTAATATCACAACCCCGCCAGAGACAGCTTCTTTCTCATTTACCGTCTTAAATTTAATTCATTTAGCTAAATGATATCCCTTTGCATTAGTCTACAAAAAGATCTTTCCTTCTGGGTATATTATTGCTTATTAGAATATCCACACTCAAAATGAATATCTTACCTAGAATTCTTTACTCATTCCAAGCAGCTCCCACCCCACTTTCAGTAGGTTTTTTTAATGCTCTGCAGAAACTCGCTGAACAGTACTTATCAGGGAGGGGTAGATCCAGAACCAAGAAATAGATAATCTCCATGACTTGCAACAAGGGTGCCCTTGGTTCCCCAAACATATTATATTATTATTTGAAGCTAATCATTTATTAAAAGTAATCAATGGGAACAAAAAAAGTTAGACAGTAAACTAAGAGTCCTGCTGAAAGATATAACATTAGTGACCAACGTTGAGTTGCCAGACAAGACAGAAATTGCAATGTGTCTGGTAACCCACAAGAGACTCTTGCAATATAGGATAGAATACCTAAAAAAACATTCTCTTCTTGTCTAACCCTTTGCTATCCACTAAATCTTTATTGAACAGACACATCTATATGACTGAATATCATGGGTAGACATTCTAATATCCCTCAGCATATTTTCAACTCACACAATATACCCAGATCCACCCCTCCCATAAAGATATGTTTAGACCACTAACCCCATTTTAAAACAGTGTGTTCATCATGATTAGAGACACAGAGTATCTTGTCATAGTCTCATAAAATTCTTCAGATAATAACACTTCCACCATATACTGATAAATTGGAAAAGAGATGAAGTTTTCAATCTCACAAGGGCAATGGGCCTAAATCTTCAATGCCTGCAAAAAATATTATATCCATCCTTAACTGTAGAAATAAAGATTAATGGCTAGATTACAAGTGGAGCACTAATTTATAATTTATGGGCACACAATAAATAACCAGTTGCCCCCCCCCCCCCCAAAATGAGTGATGTCTTTTACATTGCGGTCTATGGGAACTGTGTGTTCCCAGTAAATATATATGTATATGCTTATATACATATTTATTTATGTGTATATACACATATTAACACATACATATATATGTATATATTCATATACATATATATATTTATATCTGCTGCGCTAGTTCTCATGCTGGGTCTTACGACATGCGAACGAGGCTCCCATTGGAGCCTATGGAAGCGCAGTACTTCAGTGCAATGCAAATGCAAGGTCACTTTCACATTGCACCTCACTTGTAATACGAGCACACATTTGCATGCACAGGTATTACTCAGTTGAGCGCATATATTGCTTTCACAGAAGTGATATTTTGCACTCAACTTGTAATCTGGCCCTAAGTTACTAACACAATGGTATTTAACACTTTACCAGTCTTACGCTGGTAAACACTAAACATTACACTATTGTAAGCTTGGCAGGAAACAGTATTTTCATATGGGAGACTCGAGTATTCTTGGGATAGGAGGAAAGGATAGTTATATTCTCCCATCCCTTTTTACTTTTGTTTTGAAACTATGTTAAAGGGACATGAAACCAAAAAAAATTCTTTCATGATTCAGATAGAGAATACAATTTTCAACAACTTTCCAATTTACTTCTATTATTTAATTTGCTTCCTTCTCTTGTTATCATTTGCTGAAAGGTTTATCTAGGCAAGTTCATGATCAGCAGAGAACCTAGGTCCTAGCTGTTGATTGGTGGCTGCATATATATATTGAATGTGATTGGCTTACCCATGAGTTCAGTTAGAAACCATTAGTGTATTACTGCACCTTGAACAAATGATACCAAGAGAATGAAACAGATTTGATAATAGAAGTAAATTAGAAAGTTGTTTAAAATTGCATTCTCTATCTGAATCATGAAAGAAAAATTTTGGGTTTCATGTCCCTTTAATTTTTTAATTTTTTTTCCTTTGGGCGTTCTGGATCTTGGAAAGTATCTTGTGTTTTTCTTTTTACCTGAAGTAATCGGTGTGAACACTGCATAATGTACCCTTTATCTAGGATTTTATCCTAAGAATTTGTATTTTATTTTTTTATTAGACTTGGGTATGCAGTGATATATAATCATTTGTCTACCCTTGATTTCTCTAATATTAGTTTGGTGCAAATGTTTTGATATCTATTTGCCAACTATTTCTATTAACAATTATTTTTAGATCTAATATATTTATTATTACTGTATAATATAATATAGCAGTGGACTTTCTTAGAGAACTGCATCCAGAAAACAGCGAACACTAGTACCCTTACTTTGTACTTATTTTTTATGTTTCTTTTAAGTGTTGATGATTTGCCATAGCACTACTAAATCAGATGTGGAGCAAATTATATTTGATTTTATAGAGCAGGGTTCTTCAAACCACGTGTCGGGCCTATTACTGGGTCACAACACTATGTTTACTGGGATGCGACTTGTGTGTGTTGTATGATTGTGTGTGTGTTGTATGAGAGTGTGTGTGTGTTGTATGAGAGTGTGTGTGTGTTGTATGAGAGTGTGTGTGGTGTGTTATAGGAGAGTGTGTGTGTTATAGGAGAGTGTTTGTGGTGTGTGAGTTATAGGAGAGTGTTTGTGGTGTGTGAGTTATAGGGGAGAGTGTGTGTGTGTGTGTGGTGTGTTATAGGAGAGTGTGTGTGTTGTAGGAGAGTATTTGTGGTGTGTGAGTTATATGAGAGTGTTTGTGGTGTGTGAGTTATAGGAGAGAGTGTGTGTGGTGTGTTATATAGGAGAGTGTGTATGTTGTAGGAGAGTATTTGTGGTGTGTGAATTATATGAGAGTGTTTGTGGTGTGTGAATTATATGAGAGTGTTTGTTGTGTGTGGGTTATAGGAGAGTGTGTGTGTGTGTGTGGTAGGAGAGTGTGCATGTGTTATTTTATTTTACAACACTTTTAAGTTTGACTACAATCAGGAAGAAAGTATGAACAAATTTTAGTCACAATGCCAAAAATTGCAGCTATCTTGTTGTATATTACTTGAACTTTTCAGACCAAGCATAAAAATACGGCTGTGAAAATATGTGACATCATGGCATGGGGTCTTGGGAAAAAGGTTTGAAGAACCCTGTTATAGAACATGTTTGACGTGTAATGCAACAGGCTAATCTATCTTTATGTTTTAGTGTTCAAAGAAAATAAGATGACTGTTTTGTTTGACTTTAATGCACCATAATTTAAAAATAATGTTTGTTAATTCTGTATATATTGCTGGTTTAGATCTTGACTGCCAGTGGCGATGGAACATGTGCTCTTTGGGATGTGGAAAGTGGACAGCTCCTTCAGAGTTTTCACGGTCATGGCGCTGATGTTTTATGTCTGGATCTGGCACCATCTGAAACAGGGAATACCTTTGTATCCGGGGTAAGTGCGAAATTCAAACAAGATGGAAACTGAAATCCACGTAAGACAGGCAACTTATCTGGCATTTATTTAACCATCATTATATTGTTTTTAAGAAACCAATTATATAAAGATTGTTTTATGTAGATATAGGAAATTATTGTTATTGGTTTTCCATGTGTAACTGTTTCACTTTTTCTTAAACAAATGTTTTTGCAGTGCGACCAAATTGATGTCATTAAGTATAACGTCATTGAAATACTATATATCATAATAACTCCATCATCTTCTGTATCCATATAGAAAAAGAAACATTTACTGCAGTATGTCCTGAATATCTCCTAATTCTGTTCTAATATTAATCCTGTTTTATGAGCATTTTTGAATGCTGTGGAGTTTTGGATTTTTTTTAAATTGTTGGATGAGGCAGTGACCACCTATGTGCACTCATTTATACATCTTTCTTGGTGCTGCACCCGGCTCCTACGCTTTACATTCCTGCTTTTAAAATAAAGATAGCAAGAGAACAAAGAAAAATTGATAACAGGAGAAAATTAGAAAGTTGCTTAAAATTGCCTGCTCTATCTGAATCATTAAAGAAAAAAATGGGTTTAGTATCCCTTTAATGCATTTTTAAACAACTTTCCACTTTCCTTCTATTAACTAATTTGCTATGTGCTCTTAGTATCCTTGTTGGAAAGCATACTTAGGTAGGCTCATAAGCAGCAAGGCACTACTGGCAGCTAGCTGCTGATTGGTGGCTGCACGTATATACCTCTTGTTATTAGCTAACCTGATGCATTCAGTTAGGTCCCAGTAGTCTATTGTTGCTCATTCAACAAAGGATACCAAGAGAATGAAGTAAATTGGTAAGTTTTTTTTTTAAATTGCATAAAAAGTGCTTTTCAGTTCTGAAAATGAATGTTTTATTAGATAGCAGTGGATTGAGAATTCCAATAATGCTGCTTTCTGTGAGAGAGGGATCGTGCTTAGTAGTTAAACCTTATCTACATTTGTATTTTACTTATGCATTTTATGCAGTAATATGTTTATATTAAATGTAGGCATCATAACAAGAAAACATAAATAGTACACTATCAAAATCTCACCCTCACCAGCACCCACCAAAAAACACTGTGCTTCAGTAGGAAACTGGCAGAAGAGGAAATAGCCATAAGCATTGCAGCTTATAAGCAGACTGGTGGTGATTGGCTCTCATGGGGTGCAGCGGCTTGCAGCTCCTGAATGGGACTTTACCTATGTGTTTAAACCCTTTGTGGTTATTTAGGGTCAGAAATGCAAAAATTGCATGCTCTAATGTCCCTTTAATACTCTGTACTAAACCATTTGAAATAAAACATTTTTTTATAAAGCTGTATTTGTTAGGCCAAAAGAAATTGTAAACACATTTTATTTGTTGAATAATAAGATGAATTCACATGAATTATTGCTTGTTTTAATTGTCATCCAAATAAGTTTATTATTTTCAAAGTAAGGCAAAGTAACAGTGCAAATCATTAACTCAAACAAAGTTTATCATAATAAATGAAAATCCCTATATTTATATCCTCAACAGCTGGAGAACCTATTCTGTATTATGTCACATGAAGCGTCTCACACATAATGAATACTTTATAGACAAAGTTGCATTTTGCTGGAAATCAGAATTACAAGTTAGCTGTGAGGTTAGCAGTCAGAATAGTGATGTTTATGCTGCCTCAAGTGAGTGGTTAAAGGGACACTTTTTCTTTCATGATTCAGATAGAGCTTGCAATTTTCAGCAACTTTCTAATTTAATCCTATTATAAATTTGTCTTCATTCTCTTGCTATCTTTATTTGAAAAAAAAGCAGGAATGTAATCTTAGGAGCCGGCCCATTTTTGGTTCAGCACCCTTGGTAGCGCTCACTGATTGGTGGCTACATTTAGCCACCTATCAGCAAGCGCTACTCAGGTGCTGAATCAAAAATGGGCCGGCTCATATGCTTACATTCCTGCTTTTTTTCTTCAAATAAAGATAGCAAGAGAATGAAGACAAATTTATAATAGGATTAAATTTGAAAGTTGCTGAAAATTGCATGCTCTATCTGAATTATGAAAGAAAAAAATTTGGAAAAGTGTCCCTTTAAGTTCAGCATAACACAATCAAAAATCTCTTGCTAAACCTGCAAATGTATTCTATATCTGCTGATAATCTAATCTCCCACAGATTTATGCAAAGTTATAGAAATAATGGTGTTTCTACCAAGAAAGGGTTAAAGTTGTATTCAAATTCCTGATTCTAAATTCAGCTTGTAGGCTGGATCCTGCTTATTTGACTTGATCCCTCTTTCTGTTTGTGTCTCGTTCATTTTAGGGCTGTGATAAAAGGGCTATGGTATGGGATATGCGAACAGGGCAATGCATCCAGTCTTTCGAAACGCATGAGTCTGACATAAACAGTGTGAGGTTGGTGCAGTTACTGTTCTAATACACACGACTTCTTTATTTATAAACTAAATGAAGTACATAACAATGTGTTATTATACTGTATTTCATTTCTGATATGTTTTATGCATGTTGATTCCCCAATCAAACATTATAGACAGTGTCTGCATAACTTTGCTAAATCCCTAAGCCCACAAGTATTCCTATTAAAGAGGGGATTCAGAATGAGTACACAATTTAAAAAAAACCTTTCCAATATATTTCTATTATCAACTTGTGCTTGATCTTTTTATATATACACACGTTTCTGAGGCACCAGCTCCCACTGAGCTTTCAGATTTCACAGTGTATACATATATGAGTCATATATGAGATTGTTTCATTTGTAGCTCATTTATTTATTGTCCCTAACTGGCCTCAGTACGGGAGATAAAATAATGACATCATTTTAAAACTAGGCTCATGTTGGTATCCATTACTTTATAGAAGCTAAAACTTTACACTGATTTTTTTAATATTTAACCCCTAGCCGTAGCCAGGAATTTCAAAGAAAAACTTGCCCAAAATACCGGATTTTTTTTTTAGCATTTTGAACAGAAATAGAACCTTGGTTGTTGTTGTTTTTATTTACCTATACAAACTATAATTTTTTTTTAACTAGACAACTGAAGGTATTGATCTAGTCCTTTTGTGGTGTATTTCATGCTAGCATTTCGCTGTCAAATGTGATCACACAAAAAAGAAAATAGTGGGTTTTTCACTGAAATTATTTACTTACAGCTTGTCCAGTCATAACACAAGTGTTTGTAAAAGCTTCTCTGGGATCCTTTTTGTTCAGAAATAGCAGACATGCCATGCCACGCAGACAGTCTGCCAATATGCAGTGTAGGGCTTTTTTTTTGTCACTTGACAACTGAGCAGTGGCGGCTCATGGGTTATTCAAATTAGGGGTTCACAATACCAAAAAAAAGGGGGCCTGCTTAAAGGGACAGTCTACACCAGAATTATTATTGTTTAAAAAGATAGATAATCCCTTTATTATCCATTCCTCTGTTTTGTATAACTAACACAGTTATATTAATATATGTTTTACCTCTGTGATTACCTTGTATCTAAGCCTCTGCAGACTGCCCCCTTATTTCAGTGCTTTTGACAGACATGCAGTTTAGCCAATCAGTGCAGACTCCTAAATAACTCCACGAGAGTGAGCGCACTGTTAACTATATGACACATATAAACTAGTACTGTCTAACTGTGAAAAATTTTCAAAATGCTCTGAGCTAAGAGGTGGTTTTCAACGGTTTAGAATTCAGTTTGAGCCTAGCTAGGTTTAGCTTTTAAAAAAATACCACCAAGGGAACAAAGCAAATATAATGATAAAAGTCAATTGGAAAGCTGTTTACAATTGCATGCCCTATCTGAATCATGAAACTTTAATTTTGTATCTTCTAATTATAATCTTGTTTTCCAGGTATTACCCCAGTGGGGATGCGTTTGCTTCTGGTTCAGATGACGCCACGGTATTTTTCTATGTGTTATATGTAGTATGTTATTCATGATGTGCTATGAATGATGTTAGTAGATTATAGAATATAGGAGAAAGAAGTTCTAAGCTACTGAAGAGAACTCTCCTGCAATTATATCAGTCTGATCCCACCAAAAGGACATGACAGTCCTTAAAGGGACAGTAAACCTCTTGTAATTACAAGACATATTTGTTGTGTTGTTGTAGCACAATGTATCTACCAATTCTAAATGTTTTTAAAACAAATTGAACACTTTACTGCAATTGTTTTTCAATAGCAAAACTCCACCCACCATTGCCTTATTTGGAGGAGCCAATCTGGGCTTTAGTCTGCAGACAACAAGGCTAGATATTGCTAGTATAAAGTGAATTGTTTTGCAGTTATTATCAGTTAAACCAATAAGGGAAATATATGTAGCAGGGTTATCCTTGAAAAACCAGCAGGGTGCATTTTCGGGTTCTGAAAATTAGAAAATCTTCAAATTTCAGTGCTAAATTACAATAAATTGGGCAAAATAAAAAGTTTAAGCATATTGCAAAGTAGTTACATTACACATAACTCAACATTTTATATACAAGTGTCTGGGTGTTTACTGTCCCTTCAAATGCCGAACAATTCTCTGAATGAGGGATTTGTACACCTATAAAACACAGTTGGCTTTATGTAGATATGAAAACCAATTTAAGCTATTTTATTTGCATATGTTTGTGTATATATATATATATATACATTAAAATAAACAAAACATGTAACTAACCTTGATGAATGCCTGCATGTTAATTATATAATAAACTTTGGATAATTGCTGCCTCAGACTAAAAATCTGTGAGTTTAGGTGATTTCCCATTACTTGCAGACACTGCATAGACGGGAAATTTACATGGTAACTTATAGTAAAGCCGGATGGATATTTCATGGCACAGTGCCCATGTTGGCATTGTAAGTACATTATAGTCATAACTGAATTTCCCAAAAATACTCTATTATTATGCATTATTATTTATTTCCTGGAATTTACCACTAATATGAACTACTTAGCTGCTGATATATACTATTCACATATAAAAAGTGACTTTAAAGGGACAGTAAAGTCAAAATTAAACTTGAATGATTCAGATAGAACAATTTTAAACAATTTTCCATTGTAATTCTGTTATCACATTTGCTTCATTCTCTTGGTATCCTTTGTTGAAGAGTAGACTCAGGAGCAGTAGTGCACTATTGGGAGCTAGCTGAGCATCTACCAATCAACAGCTAGCTCCCAGTTGTGCATCGCTGCTCATGAGTTACCTAGTTATGCTCTTCAACAAAGTATAACAGGAGAATAAAGCACATTTAATAAAGAAATATAAATAAATTGGAAGGCTGTATCTGAATTATGATTTTAAATTTGGCTATTAGTAAACAATTGCAGGAAACAAGATGTTAATACATTCACCACATTTTGAAGCTAACCCAGTATGTTAATTTGTTGCAAGACTGTGGAAAAATCTTGTAATTACAAGGTGTTTATCTTCTCTTTAAAGTGACTTGAAACCCACATTTTTTATTTCAGAGCATTCAATTTTAAACAACTTTCCAATGTACTTCTATTATCTAATTTGCTTTCTTCTCTTGGTATCTTTTGTTGAAAAGCATATCTAGGTAGGCTCGTGAGCTGGGAGCTAGCTGCTGATTGGTGGCTGCACAGATATACCTCATTGGCTTACCAATGTGCTCAGCTAGCTCCCAGTAGTGCATTGCTGCTTCTTCAATAAAGGATACAGAGAGAATACAGCAAAATTGATAGAAGTAGACTGGATAGTTGTTGAAAATTGCATGATCTATCTGAATCATTAAAGAAACATTTTGGGCTTCACATCCCTTTAATGTTCCTTTAACAACGGACATAAATCAAAAGTGCATTCAAGCAGATATGTTTAGCTAGAGCGGAACAACTAGGCTATTGTAAGCCAGTGTAAGAGCTCTGTTTACTGAACAGTGAGGCAGAATGTGACTACACAAGTCATATTGTCAGGATATTATATGTCTTGATCTAAGCAAGTTTAGATTTGTCATGTGCAAGAAGAAAATAACATACAAGGTTTTCAATATCCTGTCCTGGAGTGAGTGCAGGAGAGTGAGTGTGTGTATGTCGCCTGGACTAATAGTGACACTTGTTCTTGAGTGCAGGAGAGTGAGTGTGCGACTGCATATGTTGCCTGGACTAATAGTGACTCTTGTTCTTGAGTGCAGGAGAGTGAGTGTGTGTATGTCGCCTGGACTAATAGTGACTCTTGTTCTTGAGTGCAGGAGAGTGAGTGTGCGTATGTCGCCTGGACTAATAGTGACTCTTGTTCTTGAGTGCAGGAGAGTGAGTGTGTGTATGTCGCCTGGACTAATAGTGACTCTTGTTCTTGAGTGCAGGAGAGTGAGTGTGCGACTGCGTATGTTGCCTGGACTAATAGTGACTCTTGTTCTTGAGTGCAGGAGAGTGAGTGTGCGTATGTCGCCTGGACTAATAGTGACTCTTGTTCTTGAGTGCAGGAGAGTGAGTGTGTGTATGTCGCCTGGACTAATAGTGACTCTTGTTCTTGAGTGCAGGAGAGTGAGTGTGTGTATGTCGCCTGGACTAATAGTGACTCTTGTTCTTGAGTGCAGAAGAGTGAGTGTGTGTATGTCGCCTGGAATAATAGTGACTCTTGTTCTTGAGTGCAGGAGAGTGAGTGTGCGTATGTCGCCTGGGCTAATAGTGACTCTTGTTCTTGAGTGCAGGAGAGTGAGTGTGCGTATGTCGCCTGGACTAATAGTGACTCTTGTTCTTGAGTGCAAAAGAGTGAGTGTGTGTATGTCGCCTGGACTAATAGTGACTCTTGTTCTTGAGTGCAGGAGAGTGAGTGTGCGTATGTCACCTGGACTAATAGTGACTCTTGTTCTTGAGTGCAGGAGAGTGAGTGTGCGTATGTCGCCTGGACTAATAGTGACTTGTTCTTGAGTGCAGGAGAGTGAGTGTGCGTATGTCGCCTGGACTAATAGTGACTCTTGTTCTTGAGTGCAGGAGAGTGAGTGTGCGTATGTCGCCTGGACTAATAGTGACTCTTGTTCTTGAGTGCAGGAGAGTGAGTGTGTGTATGTCGCCTGGACTAATAGTGACTCTTATTCTTGAGTGCAGGAGAGTGAGTGTGTGTATGTCGCCTGGACTAATAGTGACTCTTGTTCTTGAGTGCAAAAGAGTGATTGTGTGTATGTCGCCTGGACTAATAGTGACTCTTGTTCTTGAGTGCAGGAGAGTGAGTGTGCGTATGTTGCCTGCACTAATAGTGACTCTTGTTCTTGAGTGCAGGAGAGTGAGTGTGCGTATGTCGCCTGGACTAATAGTGACTCTTGTTCTTGAGTGCAAAAGAGTGAGTGTGTGTATGTCGCCTGGACTAATAGTGACTCTTGTTCTTGAGTGCAGGAGAGTGAGTGTGCGTATGTAGCCTGGACTAATAGTGACTCTTGTTCTTGAGTGCAGGAGAGTGAGTGTGTGTATGTAGCCTGGACTAATAGTGACTCTTGTTCTTGAGTGCAGGAGAGTGAGTGTGTGTATGTCGCCTGGACTAATAGTGACTCTTGTTCTTGAGTGCAGAAGAGTGAGTGTGTGTATGTCGCCTGGACTAATAGTGACTCTTGTTCTTGAGTGCAGAAGAGTGAGTGTGTGTATGTCGCCTGGACTAATAGTGACTCTTGTTCTTGAGTGCAGGAGAGTGAGTGTGTGTATGTAGCCTGGACTAATAGTGACTCTTGTTCTTGAGTGCAGGAGAGTGAGTGTGCGTATGTCGCCTGGACTAATAGTGACTCTTGTTCTTGAGTGCAGGAGAGTGAGTGTGCATATGTCGCCTGGACTAATATTTACTCTTGTTCTTCATAAAGTGCCGTATGTACGATCTTCGAGCTGATAGAGAAGTAGCCATTTACGCAAAAGAAAGCATCATTTTTGGAGCATCAAGTGTTGATTTCTCACTAAGTGGTAAGAATTCAATAGTCTAATATTCTATAATGTAATGGCTTTATCTTTTTATGTTTTCACGTATACCAATGTTCAGCAGTCATTTCCAAACATTTGTTTTCCACTAATTATCAGAAGCAAAAAATTGCTGTATAACATTAAAGGGACAGTAAAATTGAAATTAAACTTTCCTGATTCGGATAGAACAGGCAATTTTAAACAACTTACCAATTAACTTCTGTTATCAAATTTGCTTTGTTCTCTTGGTATCTTTTATTGAAGGGTAACACTAAATAGGGGCTCATAAGAGTTCAGGAGTGTGCACGTGTCTTAAAGGGACATGAAACCCACATTTTTTCTTTCATGATTTAGAAAGAGAATGCAATTTTAAACATCTTTCTAATTTACTTATATTATCTAATTTGTTTTATTCTCTTGATATTCTTTGCTGAAAAGCATATCTAGATATGCTCAGTAGCTGCTGATTGGTTGCTGCACATAAAAGCCTCGTGTGATTGACTCACCATGTGCATTGCTTTTTCTTCAACTAAGGATATCTAAAAAATGAAGCAAAATAAATAATAGAAGTAAATTGTAATGTTGTTTACATTTCTATTCTCTATCTGAATCATGAAAGAAAGATTTTGGGTTTAGTGGCCCTTTAAGTACTCTATGGCAGCAGTACTTTGCAATATTATTTGCAGCTTTGTTATACAATGTTGCAAAAACTGCTGTCATAGAGTACTATAGACACGTGCCCACTCCTGAGCTTTTATGAGCCTACCTAGTTTTACTCTTTAATAAAAGATACCAATAGAATGAAGCAAAATTGTTAACATAAATGGAAAAATTGTTTAAAATGACATGCTCTTTCCGAATCATGAAAGTTTAATTTTGACTTTACTGTCCCTTTAACGTCATCAAAACAGAAATGTAATATCTAAAATTATCCAATATTATACATCTTGTAATATCTACACATATAAATATAGAAAGATATACATATGCCTAAAAAACAAGCCATGAAACCCAAAGTATTCCAAAATATTCAAGGGCCGTGATACCCAAATGTTTAAACACTTGAAAGTGATGTAGTATTGCTGTAAAAAGCTGATTAGAAAATATCACCTGACCATCTCTATGTAAAAAGAAAGATATTTTACCTCAAAAGTTTCTCAGTAGCCACATCCAATTGTAAAGGATTTCTAAGTAGCAAATCAGGATGTCTGTCCCGGGACAGCTAAGGGAGTGAGCTTTCGTGCACACTCATCTTATTTTCCTATTAAGTTTAAGGAAGTTTACTATGAAATCTCATGAGATCACAGTAAAAGAGTTCATGACCTCAGCACTGTTAATGCTGATTGGCTGCTGTTCATTTCTTCATATTTTTTTTTTACCTGCAGCTGGGCAGCAGCTGAGTATAACTTTTTACACAGAACTTACTCTGCTGAGCTGAGGAAATTGTGAGGTAAAAATATCTTCTTTTTTACATAGAGATGCTCAGGTGATATTTTCCTGCCAGCTTTTTACAGTTATACTGCATCAGTTTCAAGTGATTTAGCATATGAGTATTATGTCCCTTTAAGCAACACATTAAGGGCTCAATTTATCAAAGCCCCTACGGCTGCAAGGTCTCACAAGAACCTGCTCGCCGTATTTAACAAGCAGCAGTCATCAGACCGCTGCTCACCTCACCTCTTCTCCACCTCTAAGGTGGCAAAATTCAATCTCTGCGGTCTAGTAGGATTGCACACGAGCGCAAAATAGCGCCCATGTGCAATGGTAATTTCCTCCGGGGAAATACGCGCCGCCTGAGGCGAGCTGAGGTGGACAGGGGCACGTATATATGTGCCCCTCTCCACCTCAGCTTTGATAAATCGAGCCCTAAGGACTAGATTACAAGTGGAGTGCCCACTTGCACACTATCTCCAGTAGAAGTAAGCTTTTTGCGTGCATCGGGTAGCGCTCGTACTATTGGTTAAAAGTAAAAAGTTTTCGCTTGCATGCTAACTCGATGTGATGGTATTTTGGTTCAATATATATCTACACACACACACACATATATATATATATATATATATATATATATATATATATATATATATAGGAATATCTATTTGAAAATACTTAGAACATATTCTGCTATGTGTATAACATTGGAATGTAAAATATTTACAGTAAATACACAGTATCACACTTTATTAATAATGAATATTGCATAAATATGATTTTACATGTTTTTATCTACTTAACTGCAAAGGGCTCCAATGCACTTATATATTTATGTCTATATATGTGTACATATGTATTTATGTGTTTATATGGCTGTAAATACATATAAATACATAAATAAGATAGCAGGGAGCTTACCCACTTGTTGAATGTCTCCTATCTGAATAAAATCTTGGACTGCACCGGCTGCTTTGAGGACTCTTTCTTCTTGTTTTCTACCTAAATATATATGTACACACATACATTGCCTGCCTTTTTTTTCTAAGACCTTTTTAAACCCTTATTACTTTTTGTGCAATATTTTTTTTATCATTTTTATTAGTGTTATTATGAGTGTAACTGTACTTTTCAATTTATTTTTAATTTGTTTTTATGACAGTTTTTTGTTACGCAAAACAGTACAGTACAGAGCGTGCCACTCTTAATCTGGCCCTGAATGTTGTATAATTTGTTAGAAGACTCTGATTTCGATTATTTTGATGGAAGGAATAAAAGCTTTCAATTGCATTGCTATAATTTGACAACAGCAATTATATCTATTTTGTTAGCACAGGCTGCCGTGTTACTTTTTGTTTTGGATAGTTTTGCACAGTTGGCTATTTTTTTTTTTTGCAGTGATCTCATTGCTCAGTAAACCTATCTTTAGTCATTCTAACCACTCAGCACTTTTCATGCCATCATGGAAACAGCTGTAAACAGTCCCACAAACAGTGTAGGCCTGTCAGCACGCACAGTACTGCATATGACCAGCATACTGGCTTAGATTAAGAATGAAAGATGTCTCTAGGGAGCAAAATGGCAGGTTCTTTGTAACTCTTTTTAGACTATTCCCGGAAATGTGAAAAATCCATCCTTATTTATTATATGCCCTCATAAAAGGCATGGAAATAGGAGGGACTTTTCTCAATTAACACTTGTAAGATGTCACTGACAATACTGATAGAATGTGGCATTTTAAGAAGAAACAATTAACGTGATGGTAAAATCTCCCCTTTATGAAAACAGATCTGGAATGTTAGTGATATTTTAGATGGGGTTTAATTCATCAGATGTAATGAAAATGCGCTATAACTTACTTTTTAATGTAGGGCTGAAATTCAAGTACCCCGCGCTCCGTCGCCCACTTCAAAAGTCAGGTTTTCTGTGAGCTAACGGTTTGAACTGTTCCCCAATCAGCGCTTAAGCTACAACAAAAGTGCCATAAGGGGAGAGCGCTGATTGGAGAAAAGTTCAAATCTTTAGCTCACAGTAAACCAAATAAAACATTCAAGTATGTTGTCAAATTGAGAAGTGTGCAGGACAAGAGTGGAGGTGTTGACACGTGAGAAGGATAGGAGGGAAAATGGACAGTGTGGAGGTGTGGGAAAATAGAGAGTTGAGAGGAGAATACAGGAAAGGGTTGTTAAAAGAATAATTGTTAAATGTGCCAGTGGTGCCTGCCAGGCAAAGCAAGTTTGAAAATAGATATTTACAGTTTTATTAAAACAGTTTGAAAAGCTATTCTGATTGTCCATACACAAAATGATTCATTATTGCAGATGCACTATAAAAAGAGGTTATGAGGACAGGTATTAAGAGAAGTATATAAAGCAATATTGTGTTGATGAAATATTGTGGGAAAATAAATTACTGATGTCTTCAGCTGCACGATTATAATCTAGGCCTTGGTCACTAAATAAATGTAAAGTTTTAAAGTGTAGGTTTCTTTTGAACATATTTTTGTATGAAGAAAGAGTTAAAGGGACAGTATACACCAATTTTCAAATAACTGCATGTAATAGACACTACTATAAAGAAAAGGATGCACAGATACTGATATAAAAATCCAGTATAAAACAGTAGTAGTAGTAGTATGGAGGTTATGTCAAACTCATTTTGACAGGTGGAAACGCCCCTTTCTCCTCCCCTAACCCGCCCCTTTCCACTCCCACTTTTATGCCCCTTTTTAATATTAATTTGATATAAAATTGATATAAAAAGGGGATTTTGATATGAATTTGATATTAAATTGATATTAAAAAGTGTTTTTAATACGAATTTGATATCAAATTGATATAAAATTGTTAAAAAGGGATTTTGATATGAATTTGATATAAAATTGGTATTAAAAAAGTGTTTTTAATACGAATTTGATATCAAATTGATATGCATATTTTTTAATTAGGATTTGGATTAAAAGGTTTTAAGAGGGGTATTAAGCTTAAGCTTATTTTGATATTGTTGATTAGGAGATTTATAAAAGATTATAAAATTTTAATGTTATTTAATAAAAAATGTGTAAATTATACTTTTATATTGTAGTCTATTAAAAGGGGATATAAAATCTTAATATACTGTATATATCCTCTATAATGTTCAATAGGTTTAATAAGGCATGTCAGGACTTGTCTTTTGCCAGAAATGCTAACTTTATGTTAGGGCATGTCTTTTAACCAAAAACAATGAGGCGTGTCAGGACTTATCTTTTGTCAGAAAATGTTACGCGGTATGTTAGGACATGCATTTTACTCAAAAAAGACTAATACCTCACACGTATTTAGTAAAACAAAACAAAACATATAAATCAATGTTTTATTAAAAACTTGCTGTATACTGTCTAAGGAATGGAGTCTGCTAGCGGCCATCGTGGACTTGTATTAAGAGAATTATATCATAATCCTACAAACTCCGGATCATTAGGCGGTGTTGAAAATCTGTACAAATCATCTAAAAAATATGGATTTAACAGGAATTTTTTTTTTTAACATTTTTAAATCAGCAAGATGTTTTTACGCTACATAAACCGGCCAGACGTATTTTTGAAATAAATAAAATATATTCACCTTCTTTAGATACACAATGGCAAGCTGACCTGGCATCCATAATAGATTACCATAAATATGACGGTATAAAGTATATTCTAACCGTTATAGATTGTTTTTCTAAATACGCTTGGGGCATTAGATTACATAATAAAATTGGACCAAGCATCGCAAAGGGGTTTGAAACAATATTCAAAGATGGTTGTGTACCTATGAAAATACAGACTAATAAAGGCAAAGAATTTTTAAATGGAACCGTACAGAAGTTATTGAAAAAATTTAAAATTCAACATTTTCTTGCAAACAACTGTGTTAAAGCAGCAATCGTAGAACAATTTAACTGTACTTTAAAGACTAGAATGTGGCGCTATTTTACAACATCACAACACACACAGATATATAAACATATTGAACAAATGAATTCATAGTTATAATAATACACACTACAGAACCATACGTTGTAAACCGCTAGAAGTGACGTAAGAAAATTCACTCGTTGTCTGGAAAAATATTTACGGCTCCTCTCCAAAAACTAAAAAGGTTAAACCTGTTTTAAAAATCGGTGACCACGTTAGGATTTCGAAACATAAGGGCACGTTCACAAAAGGTTATGAGCAACATTTCACAGATTAAATATTTATCATTGAAGGTCTGAATACAAGAGGATTTAAACTTCTTTACAAACTGAAAGATTTAGCTGATGAGTCTATCGAAGGTAACTTTTACCCCGAAGAACTTCAAAAATAACACAAGATAAAAACCGCATTTACAAAATTGAAAAAATCTTAAAACAGAAACCTTTTAAAAGAAAGGAGTACATTTATGTTAAATGGAAGGGCTATCCGGATACATTTAACAGCTGGATACCCAAAAGTCAGTTAACTGATATATAGAATAATGGAAGCATCACCATTTTACTTAACGTTACCTAGTAACGCGTCATAGAACATTTTTCCTAAAAATCAGATATCTAGTTTTACAACAAAGTTAGCTAAACCCGTTATATTAAAAGGAGAATGGGAAGTAGCTCTGACGGAGATACAATACCCCCATACGTGGGACACCCTAGATGCTGCTGATTCTAGAATAATTGTTACGGCACCAAATTCACTACGCCGTTAGCCGTAAAAACTATCCATAAAAATTTGTATCTCTCCATGTTAAATTTATCCGGATAGCCCTTCCATTTAACATAAATGTACTCCTTTCTTCTAAAACTTTTCTGTTTTAAGATTTTTTCAGTTTTGTAAATGCGGTTTTCATCTTGTGTTATTTTTTGAAGTTCTTCGGGGTAAAAGCTACCTTCGATAGACTCATCAGCTAAATCTTTCAGTTTGTAAAGAGGTTTAAATCCTCTTGTATTCAGACCTTCAATTATAAATATTTAATCTGTGAAATTTTGCTCATAACCTTTTGTGAACATGCCCTTATGTTTCGAAATCCTGACGTGGTCTGGTCACCGATTTTTAAAACAGGTTTAACCTTTTTAGTTTTTGGAGAGGAGTCGTAAATATTTTTCCAGACGACGAGTGAATTTTCTTGCGTCACTTCTACCGGTTTACAACGTATGGTTCTGTGGTATGTATTATTATAACTATGAATTAATTTGTTCAATATGTTTATATATCTGTGTGTGTTGTGATGTGTAAAATAGCGCCACATTCTAGTCTTTAAAGTACGGTTAAATTGTTCTACGATTGCTGCTTTAACACAGTTGTTTGCGACATAATGTGGAATTTTTTATTTTTTCAATAACTTCTGTACGGTTCCATTTAAAAATTCTTTGCCTTTATCAGTCTGTATTTTTATAGGTACACAATCATCTTTGAATATTGTTTCAAACCCCTTTGTGATGCTTGGACCAGTTTTATTACGTAATCCAACACCCCAAGCGTATTTAGAAAAACAATCTATAACGGTTAGAATATACTTTATACCGTCATTATATTTATGGTAATCTATTATGGATACCATGTCAGCTTGACGTATATCTAAAGAAGGTGAATATATTTTATTTCTTTCAAAAATACGTCTGGCCGGATTATGTAGCGTATAAACATCTTGCTGATTAAAAAAATTTTACAATTTTTTTCTGTTGAATCCATATTTTTTAGATGCTTTGTACAGATTTTCAACACCGCCTAATGATCCAGGGTTTGTAGGATTATGATATAATTCTCTTAATACAAGTCCACGATGGCCGTTAGCAGACTCCATTTTTTAGGCAGTATAAAGCGAGTTTTTCATAAAACATTGATTTATATTGCTTTTTTTTACTAAATACGTGTGAGGTATTAGTCTGTTTTGAGTAAAAACATAATTTATGTAAGAACTTACCTGATAAATTCATTTCTTTCATATTGGCAAGAGTCCATGAGCTAGTGACGTATGGGATATACAATCCTGCCAGGAGGGGCAAAGTTTCCCAAACCTCAAAATGCCTATAAATACACCCCTCACCACACCCACAATTCAGTTTAACAAATAGCCAAGTAGTGGGGTGATAAAGAAAGGAGTAAAAAGCATCAACAAAGGAATTTAGAAATAATTGTGCTTTATACAAAAAAAATCATAACCACCATAAAAAAGGGGTGGGCCTCATGGACTCTTGCCGATATGAAAGAAATGAATTTATCAGGTAAGTTCTTACATAAATTATGTTTTCTTTCATGTAATTTGCAAGAGTCCATGAGCTAGTGACGTATGAAATAGCAATACCCAAGATGTGAAACTCCACGCAAGAGTCACTAGAGAGGGAGGGATAAAAAATAAAAACAGCCATTTTCCGCTGAAAAAATAAATCCACAACCCCAAAAATAAGTTTATTCTCATAAATGAAAGGAAAAAACTTAAATCAAAAGCAGAAGAATCAAACTGAAACAGCTGCCTGAAGAACTTTTCTACCAAAAACTGCTTCTGAAGAAGCAAATACATCAAAACGGTAGAATTTAGTAAATGTATGCAAAGAAGACCAAGTTGCTGCTTTGCAAATCTGATCAACTGAAGCTTCATTCTTAAAAGCCCACAAAGTAGAGACTGATCTAGTAGAATGAGCTGTAATTCTCTGAGGCAGGGCTTGACCCAACTCCAAATAAGCTTGATGAATCAAAAACTTTTACCACAAAGCCAAGGAAACAGCAGAAGCCTTCTGACCTTTCCTAGAACCATAAAATATAACAAATAGACTAGAAGTCTTCCTAAAATCTTTACTAGCTTCAAATAATATTTCAAAGCTCTTACCACATCCAAAGAATGTAAGGATTTCTCCAAAGAATTCTTAGGATTACGACACAAGGAAGGGACAACAATATCTCTATTAATGTTGTTAAAATTCACAACCTTAGGTAAGAATTTAAATGAAGTCCGCAAAACCGCCTTATCCTGATGAAAAATCAGAAAAGGAGATTCACAAGAGAGAGCGGATAATTCAGAAACTCTTCTAGCAGAAGAGATGGCCAAAAGAAACAACACTTTCCAAGAAAGTAGTTTAATGTCCAAATAATGCATAGGCTCAAACGGAGGAGCCTAAAAAGCCTTCAAAACTAAATTAAGACTTCAAGGAGGAGAGATTGATTGAGACCTAAAACTTCCATGCACATAGCTACTGAAGGGAATGACTGAGACTGAAGGTTCCGACAGGCTGCAACCAATTTCAAACGTCTCTTGTCTGTTAGAGACAAAGTCATGGACACTGAATCTATCTGGAAACCTAAAAAGGTTACCCTTGTCTGAGGAATCAAATAACTTTTTGGTAAATTGATCCTCCAACCATGTCTTCGAAGAAACAACACTAGTTGATTCGTGTGAGATTCTGCAGAACGTAAAGACTGAGCGAGTACCAAGATATCGTCCAAATAAGGAAATACCGCAATACCCCGCTCTCTGGTTTCAGAGAGTAGGGCACCTAGAACCTTTGAAAAGATTCTTGGAGCTGTCGCTAGGCCAAAAGGAAGAGCAACAAATTGGTAGTGCTTGTCTAGAAAAGAGAATCTCAGGAACTGATAGTGATCTGGATGAATCGGAATATGAAAATATGCATCCTGTAAGTCTATTGTGGACATATAATGCCCTTGCCGAAGAAAAGGCAGAATAGTCCTTATAGTCACCATTTTGAAAGTTGGTACTCTTACATATCGATTCAAAATCTTTAGATCCAAAACTGGTCTGAATGAATTCTCTTTCTTTGGGACAATGAATAGATTTGAATAAAACCCCAGACCCTGTTCCTGAAACGGAACTGGCATGATTACCCCTGATAACTCCAGCTCTGAAACACACTTCAGAAAAGCCTGAGCCTTTACTGGGTTTACCGGAATGCGTGAGAGAAAAAATCTTCTCACAGGCAGTCTTACTCTGAATCCTATTCTGTACCCCTGAGAGACAATACTCTGAATCCAATGATTTTGTACCAAATTGATCCAAACATCTTTGAAAATTTGTTATCTACCCACTACCAGCTGAGCTGGAATGAGGGCCACACCTTCATGCGGACTTGGGGGCTGGTTTTGATCTCTTAAATGGCTTGGATTTATTCCAATTTGAAGAAGGCTTCCAATTGGAAGCAGATTCCTTGGGGGAAGGATTAGGTTTCTGTTCCTTATTTTGACGAAAGGAACGAAAATGGTTAAAAGCTTTAGATTTACCTTTAGGTTTTTTATCCTGAGGCAAAAAAACTCCCTTCCCCCAGTAACAGTTGAAATTATTGAATCCAACTGAGAACCAAATAATTTATTACCTTGGAAAGAGATAGATAGCAATCTGGATTTAGAAGTCATATCAGCATTCCAAGATTTGAGCCACAAAGCTCTTCTAGCTAAAATAGCTAAAGACATAGATTTAACATCAATTTTGATAATATCAAAAATGGCATCACAAATGAAATTATTAGCATGTTGAATCAACTTAACAATGCTAGACAAATCATGATCCAATACTTGTTGCGCTAAAGTATCCAACTAAAAAGTTGAAGCAGCTGCAACATCAGCCAAAGAAATTGCAGGCCTAAGAAGATGACCTGAATATAAATAAGCTTTCCTTAGATAAGATTCAAGTTTCCTATCTAAAGGATCTTTAAAAGAAGTACTATCTTCCGTAGGAATAGTAGTACGTTTAGCAAGAGTAGAGATAGCCCCATCAACTTTGGGGATCTTTTCCCAAAACTCCAATCTAACTTTTGGCAAAGGATACAATTTTTTAAACCTTGAAGAAGGAATAAAATAAGTACCAGGCTTATTCCATTCCTTAGAAATCATATCAGAAATAACATCAGGAACTGGAAAAACCTCTGGAATAACCACAGGAGGTTTATAAATAGAATTTAAACGTTTACTAGTTTTAATATCAAGAGGACTAGTTACCTCCATATCCAATGTAATCAACACTTCTTTTAACAAAGAACAAATATACTCCAATTAAAATAAATAAGGATTTATCAGTGTCAATATCTGAGGCAGGATCTTCTGAATCAGATAGATCCTCATCAGATAAGGATAATTCAGTATGTTGCTGGTCATTTGAAATTTCATCAACCTTATGAGAAGTTTTAAAAGACCTTTCTCCAACATAGGTGTGTCCGGTCCACGGCGTCATCCTTACTTGTGGGATATTCTCTTCCCCAACAGGAAATGGCAAAGAGCCCAGCAAAGCTGGTCACATGATCCCTCCTAGGCTCCGCCTACCCCAGTCATTCTCTTTGCCGTTGTACAGGCAACATCTCCACGGAGATGGCTTAGAGTTTTTTAGTGTTTAACTGTAGTTTTTATTATTCAATCAAGAGTTTGTTATTTTGAAATAGTGCTGGTATGTACTATTTACTCAGAAACAGAAAAGAGATGAAGATTTCTGTTTGTATGAGGAAAATGATTTTAGCAACCGTCACTAAAATCCATGGCTGTTCCACACAGGACTGTTGAGAGCAATTAACTTCAGTTGGGGGAACAGTGAGCAGTCTCTTGCTGCTTGAGGTATGACACATTCTAACAAGACGATGTAATGCTGGAAGCTGTCATTTTCCCTATGGGATCCGGTAAGCCATGTTTATTACGATCGTAAATAAGGGCTTCACAAGGGCTTATTAAGACTGTAGACTTTTTCTGGGCTAAATCGATTCATTATTAACACATATTTAGCCTTGAGGAATCATTTTATTTGGGTATTTTGATATAATAATATCGGCAGGCACTGTTTTAGACATCTTATTCTTTAGGGGCTTTCCCAAAGCATAGGCAGAGCCTCATTTTCGCGCCGGTGTTGCGCACTTGTTTTTGAGAGGCATGGCATGCAGTCGCATGTGAGAGGAGCTCTGATACTTAGAAAAGACTTTCTGAAGGCGTCATTTGGTATCGTATTCCCCTTTGGGCTTGGTTGGGTCTCAGCAAAGCAGATACCAGGGACTGTAAAGGGGTTAAAGTTCAAAACGGCTCCGGTTCCGTTATTTTAAGGGTTAAAGCTTCCAAATTTGGTGTGCAATACTTTTAAGGCTTTAAGACACTGTGGTGAAAATTTGGTGAATTTTGAACAATTCCTTCATGTTTTTTCGCAATTGCAGTAATAAAGTGTGTTCAGTTTAAAATTTAAAGTGACAGTAACGGTTTTATTTTAAAACGTTTTTTGTACTTTGTTATCAAGTTTATGCCTGTTTAACATGTCTGAACTACCAGATAGACTGTGTTCTGAATGTGGGGAAGCCAGAATTCCTATTCATTTAAATAAATGTGATTTATGTGACAATGACAATGATGCCCAAGATGATTCCTCAAGTGAGGGGAGTAAGCATGGTACTGCATCATTCCCTCCTTCGTCTACACGAGTCTTGCCCACTCAGGAGGCCCCTAGTACATCTAGCGCGCCAATACTCCTTACTATGCAACAATTAACGGCTGTAATGGATAATTCTGTCAAAAACATTTTAGCCAAAATGAACACTTATCAGCGTATGCGCGACTGCTCTGTTTTAGATACTGAAGAGCATGACGACGCTGATAATAATGTTTCTGAAGGGCCCCTAACCCAGTCTGATGGGGCCAGGGAGGTTTTGTCTGAGGGAGAAATTACTGATTCAGGGAACATTTCTCAACATGCTGAACCTGATGTGATTACATTTAAATTTAAGTTGGAACATCTCCGCATTCTGCTTAAGGAGGTATTATCCACTCTGGATGATTGTGACAAGTTGGTCATCCCAGAGAAACTATGTAAAATGGACAAGTTCCTAGAGGTGCCGGGGCTCCCAGAAGCTTTTCCTATACCCAAGCGGGTGGCGGACATTGTTAATAAAGAATGGGAAAGGCCCGGTATTCCTTTCGTCCCTCCCCCCATATTTAAAAAATTGTTTCCTATGGTCGACCCCAGAAAGGACTTATGGCAGACAGTCCCCAAGGTCGAGGGAGCGGTTTCCACTTTAAACAAACGCACCACTATACCCATAGAGGATAGTTGTGCTTTCAAAGATCCTATGGATAAAAAATTAGAAGGTTTGCTTAAAAAGATGTTTGTTCAGCAGGGTTACCTTCTACAACCAATTTCATGCGTTGTCCCTGTCGCTACAGCCGCATGTTTCTGGTTCGATGAGCTGATAAAGGCGGTCGAGAGTGATTCTCCTCCTTATGAGGAGATTATGGACAGAATCAATGCTCTCAAATTGGCTAATTCTTTTACCCTAGACGCCACTTTGCAATTGGCTAGGTTAGCGGCTAAGAATTCTGGGTTTGCTATTGTGGCGCGCAGAGCGCTTTGGTTGAAATCTTGGTCGGCTGATGCGTCTTCCAAGAACAAGCTACTTAACATTCCTTTCAAGGGGAAAACGCTGTTTGGCCCTGACTTGAAAGAGATTATCTCTGATATCACTGGGGGTAAGGGCCACGCCCTTCCTCAGGATCGGCCTTTCAAGGCAAAAAATAAACCTAATTTTCGTCCCTTTCGTAGAAACGGACCAGCCCAAAGTGCTACGTCCTCTAAGCAAGAGGGTAATACTTCTCAAGCCAAGCCAGCTTGGAGACCAATGCAAGGCTGGAACAAGGGAAAGCAGGCCAAGAAACCTGCCACTGCTACCAAGACAGCATGAAATGTTGGCCCCCGATCCGGGACCGGATCTGGTGGGGGGCAGACTCTCTCTCTTCGCTCAGGCTTGGGCAAGAGATGTTCTGGATCCTTGGGCGCTAGAAATAGTCTCCCAAGGTTATCTTCTGGAATTCAAGGGGCTTCCCCCAAGGGGGAGGTTCCACAGGTCTCAGTTGTCTTCAGACCACATAAAAAGACAGGCATTCTTACATTGTGTAGAAGACCTGTTAAAAATGGGAGTGATTCATCCTGTTCCATTAAGAGAACAAGGGATGGGGTTCTACTCCAATCTGTTCATAGTTCCCAAAAAAGAGGGAACGTTCAGACCAATCTTAGATCTCAAGATCTTAAACAAGTTTCTCAAGGTTCCATCGTTCAAGATGGAAACCATTCGAACTATTCTTCCTTCCATCCAGGAAGGTCAATTCATGACCACGGTGGATTTTAAGGATGCGTATCTACATATTCCTATCCACAAGGAACATCATCGGTTCCTAAGGTTCGCATTCCTGGACAAGCATTACCAGTTCGTGGCGCTTCCTTTCGGATTAGCCACTGCTCCAAGGATTTTCACAAAGGTACTAGGGTCCCTTCTAGCTGTGCTAAGACCAAGGGGCATTGCTGTAGTACCTTATTTGGACGACATTCTGATTCAAGCGTCGTCCCTTCCTCAAGCAAAGGCTCACACGGACATAGTCCTGGCCTTTCTCAGATCTCACGGATGGAAAGTGAACGTGGAAAAGAGTTCTCTATCTCCGTCAACAAGGGTTCCCTTCTTGGGAACAATAATAGACTCCTTAGAAATGAGGATATTTCTGACAGAGGCCAGAAAAACAAAGCTTCTAGACTCTTGTCGGATACTTCATTCCGTTCCTCTTCCTTCCATAGCTCAGTGCATGGAAGTGATCGGGTTGATGGTAGCGGCAATGGACATAGTTCCTTTTGCGCGCATTCATCTAAGACCATTACAACTGTGCATGCTCAGTCAGTGGAATGGGGATTATACAGACTTGTCTCCGAAGATACAAGTAAATCAGAGGACCAGAGACTCACTCCGTTGGTGGCTGTCCCTGGACAACCTGTCACAAGGGATGACATTCCGCAGACCAGAGTGGGTCATTGTCACGACCAACGCCAGTCTGATGGGCTGGGGCGCGGTCTGGGGATCCCTGAAAGCTCAGGGTCTTTGGTCTCGGGAAGAATCTCTTCTACCGATAAATATTCTGGAACTGAGAGCGATATTCAATGCTCTCAAGGCTTGGCCTCAGCTAGCGAGGGCCAAGTTCATACGGTTTCAATCAGACAACATGACAACTGTTGCGTACATCAACCATCAGGGGGGAACAAGGAGTTCCCTAGCGATGGAAGAAGTGACCAAAATCATTCTATGGGCGGAGTCTCACTCCTGCCACCTGTCCGCTATCCACATCCCAGGAGTGGAAAATTGGGAAGCGGATTTTCTGAGTCGTCAGACATTGCATCCGGGGGAGTGGGAACTCCATCCGGAAATCTTTGCCCAAGTCACTCAGCTGTGGGGCATTCCAGACATGGATCTGATGGCCTCTCGTCAGAACTTCAAAGTTCCTTGCTACGGGTCCAGATCCAGGGATCCCAAGGCGGCTCTAGTGGATGCACTAGTAGCACCTTGGACCTTCAAACTAGCTTATGTGTTCCCGCCGTTTCCTCTCATCCCCAGGCTGGTAGCCAGGATCAATCAGGAGAGGGCGTCGGTGATCTTGATAGCTCCTGCGTGGCCACGCAGGACTTGGTATGCAGATCTGGTGAATATGTCATCGGCTCCACCTTGGAAGCTACCTTTGAGACGAGACCTTCTTGTTCAGGGTCCGTTCGAACATCCGAACCTGGTTTCACTCCAGCTGACTGCTTGGAGATTGAACGCTTGATCTTATCGAAGCGAGGGTTCTCAGATTCTGTTATCGATACTCTTGTTCAGGCCAGAAAGCCTGTAACTAGAAAGATTTACCACAAAATTTGGAAAAAATATATCTGTTGGTGTGAATCTAAAGGATTCCCTTGGGACAAGGTTAAGATTCCTAAGATTCTATCCTTCCTTCAAGAAGGATTGGAAAAAGGATTATCTGCAAGTTCCCTGAAGGGACAGATTTCTGCCTTGTCTGTGTTACTTCACAAAAAGCTGGCAGCTGTGCCAGATGTTCAAGCCTTTGTTCAGGCTCTGGTTAGAATTAAGCCTGTTTACAAACCTTTGACTCCTCCTTGGAGTCTCAATTTAGTTCTTTCAGTTCTTCAGGGGGTTCCGTTTGAACCCTTACATTCCGTTGATATTAAGTTATTATCTTGGAAAGTTTTGTTTTTAGTTGCAATTTCTTCTGCTAGAAGAGTTTCAGAATTATCTGCTCTGCAGTGTTCTCCTCCTTATCTGGTGTTCCATGCAGATAAGGTGGTTTTACGTACTAAACCTGGTTTTCTTCCAAAAGTTGTTTCTAACAAAAACATTAACCAGGAGATTATCGTACCTTCTCTGTGTCCGAAACCAGTTTCAAAGAAGGAACGTTTGTTGCACAATTTGGATGTTGTTCGCGCTCTAAAATTCTATTTAGAAGCTACAAAGGATTTTAGACAAACATCTTCCTTGTTTGTTGTTTATTCCGGTAAAAGGAGAGGTCAAAAAGCAACTTCTACCTCTCTCTCTTTTTGGATTAAAAGCATCATCAGATTGGCTTACGAGACTGCCGGACGGCAGCCTCCCGAAAGAATCACAGCTCATTCCACTAGGGCTGTGGCTTCCACATGGGCCTTCAAGAACGAGGCTTCTGTTGATCAGATATGTAGGGCTGCGACTTGGTCTTCACTGCACACTTTTACCAAATTTTACAAGTTTGATATTTTTGCTTCTTCTGAGGCTATTTTTGGGAGAAAGGTTTTGCAAACCGTGGTGCCTTCCATTTAGGTGACCTGATTTGCTCCCTCCCTTCATCCGTGTCCTAAAGCTTTGGTATTGGTTCCCACAAGTAAGGATGACGCCGTGGACCGGACACACCTATGTTGGAGAAAACAGAATTTATGTTTACCTGATAAATTACTTTCTCCAACGGTGTGTCCGGTCCACGGCCCGCCCTGGTTTTTTTAATCAGGTCTGATAATTTATTTTCTTTAACTACAGTCACCACGGTACCATATGGTTTCTCCTATGCAAATATTCCTCCTTAACGTCGGTCGAATGACTGGGGTAGGCGGAGCCTAGGAGGGATCATGTGACCAGCTTTGCTGGGCTCTTTGCCATTTCCTGTTGGGGAAGAGAATATCCCACAAGTAAGGATGACGCCGTGGACCGGACACACCGTTGGAGAAAGTAATTTATCAGGTAAACATAAATTCTGTTTTTACGTTTATTAGAAGGCAGAATGGCAGACAAAGCCTTCTGAATAGAATCAGAAATAAATTCTTTTAAATTTACAGGTATATCTTGTGCATTAGATGTTGAGGGAACAGCAACAGGTAATGAACTACTACTGATGGATACATTATCTGCATGGAAAAGTTTATCATGACAACTATTACAAACCACAGCTGGAGGTATAATCTCCACAAGTTTACAACAAATGCACCTAGCTTTGGTAGAACTGTTATTAGGTAGCAGGGATCCAACAGTGAATTCTGAGACAGGATCAGATTGAGACATCTTGCAAATGTAAGAGAAAAAAACAACATATAAAGCAAAATTATCAATTTCCTTATATGGCAGTTTCAGGAATGGGAAAAAAATGCAAATAGAATAGCCCTCTGACATAGAAAAAAAGGCAAGAGGCAAATAGGAATGGGATCTAAAATAATGAAAATATTTTGCCGCCAAGTATGATGCACAACAAACAGAAAAATATTTTTTGGCGCTAAAAACGTCCGGAAATGACACACTCGCGTCATAGATGACGCAACCTTGTGAAAGGACCCGGCGCCAAGAATGACGCAATAAACTTTAGCATTTTGCGCCCTCGCGAGCCTAATTCTGCCCGCGAATTTGAAAAATGACAGTCAATTGAAAAAAGACTACACCCCAGGTAAGAAATACATTTCTAAAAAATGCATTTCCCAGATATGAAACTGACAGTCTGCAAAAGGAAATATACTGAAACCTGAATCATGGCAAATATAAGTACAATACATATATTTAAAACTTTATATAAATACATAAAGTGCCAAACCATAGCTGAGAGTGTCTAAAGTAATGAAAACATACTTACCAAAAGACACCCATCCACATATAGCAGATAGCCAAACCAGTACTGAAACGGTTATCAGTAGAGCTTATGGAATATGAGAGTATATCGTCGATCTGAAAAGGGAGGTAGGAGATTAATCTCTACGACCGATAACAGAGAACCTATGAAATAGATCCCAGTGAGGAAAACCATTTCATTTAATAGGTGATACTCCCTTCACATCCCTCTGACATTCACTGTACTCTGAGAGGAAACAGGCTTCAAAAATGCTGAGAAGCGCATATCAACGAAAAAAATCATAGCACAAACTTACTTCACCACCTCCATAGGAGGCAAAGTTTGTAAAACTGAATTGTGGGTGTGGTGAGGGGTGTATTTATAGGCATTTTGAGGTTTGGGAAACTTTGCCCTCCTGGTAGGATTGTATATCCCAAACTTCACTAGCTCATGGACTCTTGCCAATTACATGAAAGAAATACATCTCCTAACATACCGTGTGACATTTTCTGACAAAAGATAAGTCCTGATACGCCTCATTGTTTTTGGTTAAAAGACATGCCCTAACATAACGTTAGCATTTCTGGCAAAAGACAAGTCCTGACATGCCTTATTAAACCTATTGAACATTATAGAAGATATATATATTAAGATTTTATATCCCCTTTTAATAGAATACAATATAAAAGTATAATTTCCACATTTTTAACTAAATAACATTAAACTTTTATAATCTTTTATAAATCTCCTAATCAACAATATCAAAATAATCTTAAATTTAATACCCCTCTTAAAACCTTTTAATCCAAATCCTAATTAAAAAATATGCATATCAATTTGATACCAAATTCGTATTAAAAACACTTTTTTAATATCAATTTAATATCAAATTCATATCAAACCCCCCTTTTTATATCAATTTTATATCAAATTGATATTAAAAAGGGGTGTAAAAGTGGGAGTGGAAAGGGGCGGAGTTAGGGGAGGAGAAAGGGGCGTGTTCACCCCGTCAAAATGAGTTTGACATAACCTCCATACTACTACTACTAACAGTATAAAAACTTACTTAGAAGCTTCCAGTTTAGCTCTGTTTAAAAGGTTACTGGAACATCCACTGCAAGTGGGAAATATCAGACACTCCCCCTCCCCCTTATTTTGATATGCAAGACCCTATACTGAAAATGAAAAGACCATTTACACAAACAGAAGCAAGCTGGAGTAGGTATACGTCAGTATTCTCCTAAAACTTTGGGGCTTGGTTAGGAGTTTGAAAAGCAGAGCAATGTTATTTAAAAATAAGCAAAATGTATCGATTTTTTAAAAAACAAAACTTTATGGGCTATATAAATAGATTGTCTGCAAAACATTTATGCAAAGAAAAAACTAGTTATAATGTCCCTTTAAGTCAATGCTGTTTAAAAATATATGAAAACAGGAAGCGAATGCTTGTGCACATCTGATACTGGAGAATATATGCTTATTATATGATAGAGCCAACTCTCATAGCTGGGATCATATCAGTTGTTAGCCATGAGCCTTAAAGGGGCAGTAAACCTACAAAATAATGTTATATAATTCTGCGCATAGTGCATAATTATATAACATTATCTTGGCGCAAACTTTATGCAACATAATATAACAACTAAAATTGTTATCTGATAGCGGGAGCGAGCTTCATTGAATGTAATGGCACGATTGGGCCGGGCTGTGACTAGACAGCTGCCCAAATGCGCCCAGGGGGAAAATCAGACGCGCTTAGTAGAGCAAAGAGCGGCGGTCTGAAAAATCCTCTTCTATAATCAAATTTTAGCTGCAATATTATGTTGCATAAAGTTTGCGCTAAGATAATGTTATATAATTCTGCACTATGTGCTGAATTATATAACATTATTTTGTAGGTTTACTGCCCCTTTAATACACACTAAAACAAAAAAACGAATCTTATGCTTACCTGGTAAATTTCTTTCTTTCTTGACACGGTGAGTCCACGGATCATCATCAATTACTGTTGGGAATATCACTCGTGGCCAGCAGGTGGAGGCAAAGAGCACCACAGCAAAGCTGTTAAATATCACTCCCCTACCCACAATCCCCCAGTCATTGGACTAAAGGTAGAGGAGAGAAAGGAAGTAACACAAAGTTCAGAGGTGCCTGAGGTTTATATAAAAAAACGGTCTGAATACAGGGTGGGCCGTGGACTCTTCGTGTCAAGAAAGAAAGAAATTTATCAGGTAAGCATTAATTTCATTTTTCTTTCTAATGACACGGTGAGTCCACGGATCATCATCAATTACTGTTGGGAACCAATACCCAAGCCAGAGGACACAGATGATAAGGGAGGGACAAGACAGGAACCTAAACAGAAGGCACCACTGCTTGAAGAACCTTTCTCCCAAAAGAACCTTCAGCCGAGGCAAAAATATTGAATTTATCGAATTTGGAAAAAGAGTGCAAAGATGTACAAGTTGCAGCCTTGCAAATCTGTTCCACAGAAGCTTCATTTTTGAAGGCCCAGGAAGAAGAAACAGCCCTTGTGGAATGAACTGTGATTTTCTCAGGAGGTTGCTGTCCAGCAGTCTCATATGCCAAGCAAATAACGCTCTTCAGCAAAAGGGAAAGTGAAGTAGCCGTAGCTTTATGACCCTTGCATTTCCCTGAAAAGAAAACAAACAATGCAGAATACTGATGAAAGTCCTTAGTTGCCAGCAAATAAAATGTTAGCGCTCGCACAACATCCAGATTATACAACAAGCGTTCTTTGTGAGAAGAAGGATTAGGACACAAAGAAGGTACAATGATTTCCTGTTTAATATTCTTGACCGAAACAACCTTGGGCAGGAAACCAAACTTAGTACGCAGAACCATCTTATCAGAGTGAAATATAAGATAAGGGGAATCACACTGTAAAGCAGAGAGTTCAGAAACTCTCCAAGTAGAGGAAATAGCAACAAGAAACAAAACTTTCCAAGATAACATCTTAATAGCTAAATAATGCATAGGCTCAAACGGAGCCTGTTGTAAAACTTTAAGAACAAGGTTAAGACTCCATGGAGGAGTAACAGGTTTAAACACAGGCCGAATTCTAACCAAGGCCTGACAAAACGATTGCACGTCTGGCACATCGCCAGGCGCTTACGTAACAAAATAGACAATGCAGAAATCTGACCCTTTAGAGTACTTACCGACAAACCCTTCTCCAGACCATCCTGGAGAAAGGACAAAATCCTAGGAATCCTTCTTATGATAAATCCTGTAAATCACAGGCTTACAAGCCTGAATAAAGGTCTCAATGACTGACTCTGAAACTAAGCATTCAATTTTCAAGCAGTCAGCTTCAGAGAAACGAGATTTGGATGAAGGAAGGGACTCTGAAGTAGAAGGTCCTTCCTCAGAGGCAGTCTCCTGCTTGATTCAAGCAATGACTCTTGGAAGGAGAGCGAACAGAGGAAACAGGTATGCTAGACTTAAGTTCCAAGGAACTGCCAGAGCATCGATCAGAAATGCCTGCGGATCTCTTGACCTCGAGCCATATCTCGGAAGTTTGGCATTCTGACGAGAAGCCATGAGATCCAACTCCGGCTGCCCCCACTTGAGGGTCAAGCTGGAAAACACATCCGAATGAAGTTCCCACTCCCTGGAATGAAAAGTCTGTCTGCTCAGAAAATCTGCTTCCCAATTGTCCACTCCTGGGATGTGGATTGTACAGACAGCAATTGCAGGTCTCCGCCCACTGAATAATTCAGACACCTCTGTCATGGCCAAGGAACTCTGAGTTCCCCCCTGGTGGTTGGTGGTAGGCCACCGAGGTTATGTTGTCTGACTGGAATCTGATAAACCGGGCTAAGGCTGAGGCCAGGCCAGAAGAGCATTGAAGATCGCTCTCAGCTCCAAGATGTTTATGGGCAGGACTGACTCCTCCTGGGTCCATAAGCCCTGAGCCTTTAACGAGCCCCATACTGCTCCCCAACCTAGAAGGCTGGCATCCATGGTCACAATCACCCAGGAGGGTCTGCGGAAGCAAGTACCCTGGGAGAGATGATCCTGAGAAATCCACCACAGAATATAGTCTATTGAGGCCTGATCTAGATCTACATGCAGAGACAGGTCCGTATAGTCCCCGTTTCATTGTCTGAGCATGCATAACTGCAGAGGTCTGAGATGAAACTGAGCAAACGGAATGATGTCTATGGACGTCACCATCAGACCGAATACCTCCATACATTGAGCCACTGACGGCCGTGGAGAGGACTGAAGGGCAAGATAAGAGTCGAAAATCTTTTTTTTCTGACCTCCGTCAGAAAAATCTTCATTAACAGGGAGTCTATTATGGTCTCCAAAAATACGACCCTTGTAGCTGGAACCAGAGAACTTTTTTCCCGATTCACCTTCCATCCGTGGGATCGAATAAAAGACAACAAGATCTCCGTATGAGATTCTGCTTGTTGAAAAGATGGCGCCTGAACCAGAATGTCGTCCAGATAAGGTGCCACTGCAATGCCCTGAGATCGAAGCACAGCTAAAAGAGCCTCCAGAACCTTTGAAAAAATTCTGGGAGCCGTGGCAAAGCCGAATGGAAGGGCCACAAACTGGAATTGATTGTCCAAAAAGGCAAATCTCAGAAACTTGTGATGGTCCCCGTGAATTGAAACATGAAGGTATGCATCCTTTAGGTCTATGGTCATGAACGGACCTTCTCGTACCAAGGGAAGAATGGAGCGTATAGTCTCCATCTTGAAGGATGGCACTCAGAGAAACTTGTTTAAACATTTTAGATCTGGTTGAAAAGCTCCCTCCTTTTTGGGAACTACGACCAGATTCGAGTAAAATCCCAGACCCCTTTCCTGAAAGGGAACTGGAACTATTACCCCCAGGGCGGCAAGGTCCTTGACACAATGTAAGAACGCCTCTCTTTTTATCTGGTCAACAGATAATCTGGAGAGGAGAAACCTGCCTCTGGGAGGAAGATTTGCAGTCTATTTTGTATCCCTGAGGGACAATGTCCATCGCCCAGGGATCCGGTACATCTCTTATCCAAGCCTGGGGAAAAAGAGAGAGTCTGCCCCCTGCAAGATCCGCTCCCGGATCGTGGCCAACCCTTCATGCTGACTTGGAATCAGCTTAAGGCTTTTTAGATTGCTTTCCCTTATTTCAGGACTGGTTAGGCTTCCAGGAAGGCTTGGCTTGATCTTGCTTGGAGGAAGGGGAGGAAGACTTGCCTTTAAAGTTACGAAAGGAACGAAAAATACTCTGACGTCCCTTCTGCTTATTCTTTTTATCTTGAGGAAGAAAAGAACCCTTCCCTCCAGTAATATCTGAGATAATTTCTGCCAAACCAGGTCCAAACAAGGTCTTACCCTTGTAAGAAATTGCTATGAGCTTAGATTTAGATTAAACATCCGCAGACCAGGACTTCAACCACAAAGCCCTGCGGGCTAGGACTGCAAAACCAGAAATGTTGGCTCCCAGTTTAATAACCTGTAAGGAAGCATCTGTAATGAAGGAATTGGCTAACTTGAGAGCCTTAATCCTGTCCTGGATCTCATCAAGAGGGGTATCAAACCAGTAAGCCGCAGCGCTGGTAACAGTGGCAATACACATTGCAGGTTGCCATTGTAGACCCTGGTGGACATACATCTTTTTTAGTAAAGCCTACAATTTTTTATCCATTGGATCTTTAAAAGAACAACTATCCTCTATGGGAATAGTAGTCCTCTTGGCCAAAGTGGAGATTGCTTCTTCTACCTTAGGAACCATCTGCCACGACTCCTTAATAGAATCCACTATAGGAAACATCTTCTTAAAAATAGGATATGGAGAAAAGGGAATACCAGGTCTTTCCCATTCTCGAGCAATAATCTCCGCAGCACGGTCAGGAACCGGAAAAAACTCCACCGCAAAGGGAACATCAAATTATTTATTCAATTTACTAGACTTTTTAGGATTGACTACGATAGTTGTGTCGGAGTCGTTCAAAGTAGCCAAAACCTTTTTAAGTAATAAGCAAAGGTGTTCTAGCTTAAATCTGAAGGATATCACTTCACTTCAGCATCAGAAGAAGGAATTACACTGTCTGAGTCTGATATTTCCCTGTCAGATGCTACCGACATGTCTTCTTCCTCAGGCTTATGGGAAGGGACACTCTGGATAGCCAGAACTTGATCAGAAACATTACTAACTGTTTCCTTAAATTCCCTTTTACGCCTTCCCTGCAACATGGGGGAAGCTGACAAGGCCTCAGATACCGCAAGGGATACCTGGGAAGTAATGTCTTGTAGAGAAAATCCTACAGGATTGCAAGAGGAAATACAGGGCACTGTATGTGGAGACTGAAAAAGTTGGGACGCTTGAGGAGAAAGCTGTGGCACATCTGCAACAGGAAACACCTGAACAGCATTTGCCTGGAATAATGGTGGCTCATGGACAAATATTTTATCTCTATAACTTAAAGTTCTCTCAATGCATGAGGAACAAAAAGTAACTGGGGGTTCCACCTGAGCATCAAAACATAACTGACAATCAGCAACTTCGTCTGGCATAATGGTTTGAAAAGCCTCTTGATCCATCTTATGTAATAAATAAGGATAACGTGTAAAAATTCTTTATTTGAAAATAAAAAATAAATGTGTACTGTGTCTTTAAATAGAAATGTGTTTTAGCACAACAAACCAAATAGACCTCAGGCTACCTATACACCTCAGTAGCTTTACTGAGGTGCCTACCTGTCCTGCAGCTCATTTTCAAATACAGAGCGGTTACAGAGCCCTAACTGCCAAAAAAAATGGCTTACAACAGTAATCTCCATGACCAAAAGTTAAAGTTTAAAAACTACTATAACACACTGAGCCACCATACATCATCTCACAGTCTCAATGCCCAAACATGAAGGTTTAATAAAGTCCCATATTAAATAAGACCGCTTTTACCTGTAACAAGTGCCAGCAATCTCCTTGCAAAAGAAAATTAAAATGGCACTTACCTGAAAGTGCTGTCCGGCAGCAGGACAGCTCACCTGGCTTGAGAGGGTGCAGCACCTCACATGGACCTGTGAAGAGAGATAAACTGAGTAAACTTACTCAGGTTTTCTAGTTAGGGCAGCAGATTCTTGAGAAAACGCAGTGAGTATTGTACCTCAAAAGTTCTCAAGTGCTCAAAAGCCACCACTGCCCTACTGAAGAGACTGATGTGGACTAGGCTAGACCCCAGAAAAGAACAGAGTAAGCTTACTCTGCTAAAATAATAAAATCTTGTTTGAAGAAAACTTCTCAGACACCTAAACTTCACCTCCTCCTTGCACTACATGCAAAGGGAATGACTGGGGGATTGTGGGTAGGGGCCAGGAGTGATATTCCCAAACAGTAACTGATGATTATCCATGGACTCACTGTGTCATTATAAATAAATAGGTGTATTCATTTTAAAATATATTCAAGATTCAACAAACAAAGAAAAAAAAAACATGCATTTCATAGGCTTTAAAAATAGAGATTAAATGGCTTTTTTGTCTACATTTTTTCAGGTCGCTTGCTCTTTGGTGGCTATAACGATTATACAATTAATGTGTGGGATGTTCTCAAGGGGACCAGAGTATCGATCCTATTTGGCCATGAGAACAGAGTCAGCACCCTTCGTGTGTCTCCTGATGGAACAGCTTTCTGCTCAGGATCATGGGATCATACACTAAGAGTGAGTTAGTCATTCATTCCATTGTAGATGTCACTATAAAATGTTAGGAAATGAGCATCGCTTGCATGCAACTATCACACTATACTCAGCTGAACAATGTGTCCATAAGTCATATGTGAAACTTCCTCCTTCATTATTTTCTAAACATTATATATATATATATATATATATATATATATATATATATATATATATATATATATATATATTGAAATTGTATTCATTTTTTGCAGATCTGGGCTTGATTTATGGCACCTGTCCTTAAGAAAGACATTGAGATGGACCTGTAGCTGTGTTCTAGCAGAAAGAATAATTGATAGCTAAAACTTCTCTACTCCGTCTTGGTAAAATTACAACTCATATCATCTCTGATTTTTATGAAGTTCAAATCATCCATTATACTTTTTGATTTAGCATCATTACATAACCTCATGCCTACCCTACACTAAAGAGACATTGCACTCAAAATATTTTGTTTCTATGTTAACATTTCATAATATAGCAATATATATATATGTGTGTGTGTTTTTATATTTAGTTTTTTTTATTTTCTTATAACGGTTATGGAGATTAGTTCCTTTCCACCAATAAAGCTATGAGCATTAATCTAGCTTTATCAGTTGTACTCTAGTTTTCTCATTTATTGATAATCTCTTTAACTTGACATAGACTTGAATTTTTCATACAAAAAATATGTTTATTTACTGCTCTTTCATACACATTATATTTTTTTGAGTACAATGCCCCTTTAAGGCAAAACAAAAAGACATGGAGACAAGTAATTACACTATTTATGAAAGTTTTGGGCACAAAGACCCTAATGTGATTTGTAGTAAGATTCTCTAGTTATGACCATATGATGCTTACCACTCTTGAAACAAACATTAAATAGCTTCTTGTTATCACTAGTAGAAGACCTATTCATTAACCTAAACACATAATACAATATTTAATTTGGGCTTTAAATTGTCATTTTACTGATATGTGCTAACTAGTAAATTGCTCATTTCTACCCATTACTGAAAATACTGCTATACTTTGTGATCCAGCATAAGATTTAAAGTATTATACATATTTATAGTTATATATGTATAGACCTATGTATTCAAACATTGGATGTTCTGACAGGATAAAGGTATTTACACGTCTCCCTGGTCTGCAGCTGACTATAAATACCTTTCAATTCTTGTCTTGAAGAAGTACAGCTTAGATTTTTAACAACACAAAAGGCAGAATATAGCATTGTATAGTAGCAATTAACATTGTATTAATTTTCCAAATGTCTATTTATAATACAGCATCTATCCACTGGGCTAATTATTTCAATACATATCAATGGCATGTAATTAACATATTTAAGCATTCATGTGTAATAATAGTGTGTCTGTAAATGTTTGACTGACACTAGTATCTAATTTATTGAATATATGTTTACAGAAATCTAGAAAAGGTTATAATGTAAACTAATCTGTAACTAGTCAATGAAGGAAGCTATGTAAAAAATGTTTATTGGTTACAGTTTTGTTCAAGGCTCCTATGAATAAATTCCCTTAAAGCGATTGTAAAGTTTAATGAATAAGTGCCCACTATCTAAAAATAATCTTACAAACAGAGGCACTTTCATTCATTAAACTTTACAAAGACGCTTATTTTTTTAAAAACTTACCATTGCGTTATGGTAAACATAACGTTGATCCTCCGCCCACATCTCCTGCTTTCTTTAGCAGATCGATGATGAATCCGGCTTCCTCCAATTGTTGTGTGCCCCTTTGGCATCCAGCTCGTTGGGCACGCAACAATTGGAGGAAGCTGGATCGTCATCGATCTGCTAATAATGAGGTGCAGGCGGAGGATCGGCGTTATATTTACCATAACGCAAAGGTATTTTAAAAAATAAACGTCTTTGTAAAGTTAAATGAATGAAAGTGCCCCTGTTTAGGCACTTACTCATTAAACTTTACAATCATTTTAATTTAGTTATTTTATATTTTGTTTTGTGTATAGGAGAAAACTATATATATTGTTTAAAAAATAATAATATATTTGTTCTACCAAACTTTAATAAAAATTGTGGGATTATGAAACGCCTTTTAGTATGAGAAAAAATACAATTATGGAGTTAAATGCTAAGTAAAAAATAAAGTTTATAATAAATAAACCTGCAATAAGGATGTTCTGTAACAGTACAGGCTTTAAAACTGTTTTCTCATCATGAGAATAAATGTATTATTGGATTGCTCTTTCCTATGGGTTTTAGACATTATGTAGATAATAGATTAGCTGATACACTGCCGTGCAAGAATGCTGCTTTAAATAGATAATCACAAATGTGTTCTTTTTCACCCCAGGTTATGTGCTCAGTGTGTCATTAAAACATTACTATTATCAAGTCAACTTTATGCTTTATGCCCTAAGTATCACTTTGCACAAAAACCATGGGTAAGTTTAGTTAGAAGGATATGCATTTGCACCTCAGCTATATTGATTTGTTAGTGTACAACTGAAAGGTCCTAACTTGGGAATTTTACCACAAGCAACTGCCATAGGCTGTGGCTTCAAAGCAACATTGTGAAAGCGGTATGCTAGCACCGAATAAAGCCTGGTGTAGTCATTACCTTACCTCTAATACAGCATGTAATAAGGGATATCCTCTCAAATCTCCAGCCAATATCACTGGATATTACCTCATGTATCATTCCTATTGAAATACGTTCTGTATTTCCTCTGTATTAACACAGAGGTTTGTACACTGTTAAATAAAAAAGTTTGTATGGTAATTATGGTATTACAGTAATCACCCCAGATTATTAATAGAATGTAGACTAACACAAAAATGTATTGCACTAGATCGTATTTATTTATAATTTACTGTTTCTGCACTGTTGAGATATAAATATATATATGTATAAATTAGAATATATACAATATGGAATCATGTTCTTTTATTTGTTTGTATTGTGTATGGCACTGTATATTAGTTATGCTTTTAAATACAAATAAATATTTTACAACTGAACTAATTACCAATGTGTCTACCTTATAAAGAATATATTCACAATGGTTTTGGAAAAAAACTAAGATTATCTTGTCCAATAATTATCTTACTCATTTGTAAATCTATTTCACTATATCTGTCCTTATAGAAACATTCAATCGGGATACAATTTTGTTAAACATGTTTTTGTAATACAATTGTGTTTACAAAACTACTTCTAGTAAAAGCAGTACTTTACTTTAAGCAACAAGCCATGTGCACTCACATTCCCCCCCGTATGCTCTGAGTTCCAGAGGTGTCACGTGAGATTACCACTAGTCAGAGTATGCACAATTTTCTTTATAGGTAGTGTACACAGTAAAACTAATCACTAGTAACGATAACTTTTACTTACATTTTTGCAAAATTGCTGCCAAAACTTGGATTACATTTTAAAATACATTTTGGGTCAGATTAGATGTGGCGTGCTATTTAGCGCTTTTGCTTGTGTCCAAACACTGCTAGAAGTAAACTTTTAACACACGTGGGTTACCCCGCGTATTAAAAGTAAAATGTGTGCGTGCGAGCGAAAGCTGAAGTGCACTAATTTGAGGACTTTCCACAGTGTAGAAATTTAAAAAGTACTTGTCTGAGGTCCAGTAGCATTAGCGCAATCTACTTGTCTCTTGATTATCTTCTTATCCTGACACATTTATCTATAAAGGCCAATAATTCTTGGAACTTTTCAGCTGCAACAGTACTGAATACATTCCAGGAACATTACAAGCTCCAGGCCTTATTAGTTTAACCCTCTTTAGGGGTTTCCTGCCCTTCTAGGGACTCTAGCTCAAACCTCTATCTTAAAACAGAACATGTGAGAGGCACCTCTTCCAAATGAGAATCCCAAACCCAGGTAGCTATCGGGTGAGTACTATGGCAAGAATAATCACCTGATAGAACATATGCATATGAAATAAAATAATCGGTATTGGGAAGATATTCTCTTGTATAACACACTACATATAGGAGCATGAGACCCCTATTTAAAAGCGGCAATCTCCCTCTTTCAAATTAAAGTTCTTGTTATTGCAATGTCAAATACCTCACATCACTGGTCCTATTTTGGGCAGCTGGATATAATAAAGAAGCCCTTATCAGACCCTTCACATAGAAATTCAGTGCCCTCAACTAATATTGGCACCCTTGGTAAATATGAGCAAAGAAGGCTGGGAAAATATGTCTTTATTGTTTACCCTTTTGATCTTTTGTTAAAAAAAATACACAAAATTACTCTGCTCTCATGGATATCAAACAATTGAAAACACAACACAGGTTTATAAAAAAAAAGAAAGAGATTTGTTTAATATACATGTGGCACAATTATTGACACCCTTTTAGTCAATACTTTGTGCTACCTCCCTTTGCCAAGATAACAGATCCTTCAAATTTTGAGGTTGATGCTGGTGGACTCTCCTCTTCAGTTCACTCCACAGGTTTTCTATGGGGTTCAAGTCAGGGGACTGGGATAGCCATGGCAGGACCTTGATTTGTGGTGAGTAAACCATTTCTGTGTTGATTTTGATGTATGTTTTAGATTATTGTGCTGCTGGAAGATAAAACCATGGCCCATTTTAAGCTTTCTGACAGAGGCAGTCAGGTGTTCATTTAATATCTGTTGATAGAGTCCATGATGTCATGTATCCTAAAAAAATGTCCAGGTCCTCTAGCAGAAAAACAGCCTCAAAACATTAAAGAGCCACCACCATATGTAACCGTTGGCATGAGGTACTTTTCCATATGGATAGCTCTCTGTGTGCGCCAAACCAACCTATGGTGTTTATTGCCAAAAAGCTCTATATTGGTTTCATCTGACCATAGAACCCAATCCCATTTGAAGTTACAGTAGTGTATGGCAAACTGAAGACGCTGGAGTTTGTTTTTGGATAAGAGTAAAGGCTTTTTTCTTGAAACCCTTCCAAACAACTTGTAGTGATGTAGGTGACTTTGGATTGTAGTTTTGAAAACTTTCTGACCCAAGACGCAATTAACTTCTGCAATTCTCCTGCTGTGATCCTTGGAGATATTTTGGCCACTCGAACCATCCTCTTCACAGTGCGTTGAGATAAAATAGATATGTGTTGATTTTTTATTGCACTGAAAAAATATTTTTCTCATTTGAATTTATAGGGGTGCCAATAATTGTGCCACACATATATTTAACAAACTTTTCGGCAAGATTACAAGTTTTTGTCAGTAATGGTGTGCGGTGCTAACGAGCCTTTTTTTCTCACCGCTCACTTAAGACAACGCTGGTATTACGAGTTTTCTGCAAGCCGGCGTTAGCCTCAGAAAAGTGAGCGTTGAGCAAAATTTAGCTCCACATCTCACCTCTACCAGCGTTGCTTAAGTCAGCTGTGAGCTGGCTGAACGTGCTTGTGCACGATTTCCCCATAGGAAACAATGGGGCTGAGCTGGCTGAAAAAAAAACACCTGCAAAAAAGCAGCGTCCAGCTTCTAACGCAGCCCCATTGTTTCCTATGGGGAAATAAAAGTTATGTCTACACCTAACACTCTAACATGAACCCCGAGTCTAAACACCCCTTATATTACACTTATTAACCCCTAATCTGCAGCCCCCCGACATCGTCGCCACCTACATTATATTATGAACCCCTAATCTGCCGCTCCGGACACCGCCGCCACCTACATTATACTTATGAACCCCTAATCTGATGCCCCCAACATCGCCGAACCCTACATTTTATTTATTAACCCCTATTCTGCCCCCTCAACGTCGCCGCAACTATATTAAATTTATTAACCCCTAATCTGCCACCGCCAACGTCGCCGCCACTATAATACATTTATTAACCCCTAAACCTAAGTCTAACCCTAACACCCCCCTAACTTAAATATAATTTCTCCTACATTGGTGTATCCAGTCCACGGCTTCATCCTTACTTGTGGGATATTCTCAATCCCTACAGGAAGTGGCAAAGAGAGCACACAGCAGAGCTGTCCATATAGCTCCCCTCAGGCTGCGCCCCCAGTCATTCTCTTTGCCGCTCTAACAAGTAGCATCTCCACGGGAGGGTAAAGAGTTTGTGGTGTTAGATTTGTAGTTTTTATTTCTTCTATCAAAAGTTTGTTATTTTAAAATAGTGCCGGCTTGTACTATTTTTTCTGAAGCTGAAAGTGATGAAGATTTCTGCTGAGAGGAGTATGATTTTAGCACCAGTAACTAAAATCCATTGCTGTTCCCACGCAGGACTGTTGAATACCGGAGAACTTCAGTTGGGGGGAACAGTTTGCAGGCTTAACTGCTTCAGGTATGATCAGTCATTTTTCTAACAAGATCAAGTAATGCTAGAAGACTGTCAGAAATCCCCTCAGGGATAGGTAAGCCATTTTTCTCAGACTAATAAAATGATGGCTTAAATTAAGGGCTCATTGCTGGTTGACACTATTGTGGGCTTAATCGATTGCTTTATTAGCATGATTCAGTATGAATAGGGTGTTTTTTTGAGACTTTGAAAACACTTATGGGGTTTATTATAGCGCCTGGTACTTATTTAGACACCTAATCTAGTCAAAAAGGCCCCACCACTCTGGAATCAAGAGGGAGGGGGCCTCCTTTTCGCGCCTCAGTTGCGCAGTTGTTTTTGCTACACAGTTCATGCAGCTTCACGTGGGGAGTCCAGAGACCTCAGAAAGGACTTCAGAGAGGCTTATTTCCTACTCAAATAATCCCTAAGGAAGGTAAAAGCCACAGTAGAGGCTGTGGCATTGTGCTGTAGTGTTTTTAACCGGTTAACTGCTGTTCTTAGCTCCGGTTTGGGCATTAAGGGGTTAATTGGTCTGAAAATTTGTGTGCAATCTTTTCAAAGCATTAAGACAATGTGGTGAAAATTTCATTAAAATCGGATGTTTATTTGATGGTTATTTGATGTTTTAGTAATAAAGTGTGCACTTTTATTATTTAAAGACACAGTAACGTTTTTTTCAAAAATTATTTTTATTACATTGTAGTGCTGTCTAAGTCTGTCAAACATGTCTGACCCTTCAGATAGCCTTTGTTCTGTATGTTTAAAGGCCAAGGCGGTGCCCCCATTAAATTTATGTGTGAAGTGTGCTATAGCGCCCAAACAGCTTAAGGACCGTACAGTCACACTTAAAAATGTAGCCCAAGATGAGTCTTTAGCTGAAGGTAGTGAGGATAGTCTGCTATCCTCTCCTTCTGTGTCAACACCAGCTATGCCCGCGCAAGCGATGCCCAGTACATCTAGCGCACCGATTCCTATTACTTTGCAACAGTTAGCAGCAGTAATGGATAATTCTCTCGCAGCATTTTTATCCAAACTGCCAGCTTTTCCAAGGAAGCGTGATAGCTCAGTTTTAGATACAGAAAATGAGCAAGCAGACGCAGCGGATAATTTATCTGTAGTACCCTCACATCAATCTAATTTGGCGGTGAGGGAGGGCCTGTCTGAGGGAGAAATTTCAGATACAGGAAAAGTTTCTCAGCAGGCAGAGCCAGATACCATAGCATTTAAATTTAAGTTAGAACACCTCCGCACCCTGCTTAAGGAGGTCCTAGCTACGCTTGATGATTGTGACCCTTTGGTGGTCCCAGAAAAATTGTGTAAAATGGACAAATTCTTAGAGGTCCCAGTACACACTGATGCATTTCCGATACCTAAGAGGGTGGCGGATATTGTGACTAGGGAGTGGGAGAGACCAGGTGTACCTTTTGTTCCCCCCACTATATTTAAGAAAATGTTCCCCATTGTTGACCCCAGAAGGGACGCGTGGCAGACGGTCCCTAAGGTAGAGGGGGCAGTTTCAACACTAGCTAAGCGCACGACTATACCAATAGAAGACAGTTGCGCTTTCAAAGATCCTATGGATAAAAAATTAGAAGGTTTACTTAAGAAAATTTTTGTTCAACAAGGTTTTCAACCAATTTCTTGCATTATTCCTGTAACCACTGCAGCGGCTTTTTGGTTTGAGGAACTAGAAAATTCGCTCCAGAAGGAGACTTCTTATGATGAAGTCATGGACAGAATTCACGCCCTGAAGTTGGCTAATTCTTTCATTACAGATGCCGCTTTTCAGTTAGCTAAACTAGCGGCGAAAAATTCTGGTTTTGCAATCGTGGCGCGCAAAGCGCTTTGGCTAAAATCTTGGTCGGCGGATGTGTCGTCCAAAACAAAATTGCTTAATATTCCTTTCAAGGGTAAGACCCTTTTCAGGCCAGAGTTGAAAGAAATTATTTCAGATATCACTGGGGGAAAGGGCCATGCCCTTCCACAGGATAGACCTTTCAAAGCTAAAAATAAGTCTAATTTTCGTTCCTTTTGCAATTTCAGGAACGGACCTGCTTCTACCTCTACAGCCACTAGGCAAGAGGGTAACGCATCCCGGCCCAAACCAGCATGGAAACCATTGCAAGGCTGGAACAAGGGTAAACAGGCCAAGAAGCCTGCTGCTGCTACCAAGACAGCATGAAAGGGTAGCCCCCGATCCGGGATCGGATCTAGTAGGGGGCAGATTTTAGAAGACCTTTTAAAAATGGGAGTGATACACCCAGTTCCAACAGCAGAACAAGGACTGGGTTTTTACTCAAACCTGTTTGTAGTTCCCAAAAAGGAAGGAACTTTCAGGCCAATCCTGGATTTAAAAATCCTAAACAAATTCCTCAGAGTTCCATCATTCAAAATGGAAACCATTCGGACAATTTTACCAATGATCCAGGAGGGTCAATATATGACTACCGTGGACTTAAAGGATGCGTACCTGCATATTCCTATCCACAAAGATCACCATCAGTTCCTGGGGTTCGCCTTTCTGGACAAGCATTACCAATTCGTAGCCCTTCCCTTCGGATTGGCCACTGCTCCCAGAATTTTCACAAAGGTACTAGGGTCCCTTCTAGCGGTGCTAAGACCAAGGGGCATTGCAGTAGCACCTTACCTAGACGACATCTTAATACAAGCGTCGTCCTTTCACAAAGCAAAGGCTCATATGGACATTGTTCTAGCCTTTCTAAGGTCTCACGGGTGGAAGGTGAACATAGAAAAGAGTTCTCTGTCCCCGTGCACAAGGGTTCCCTTCCTGGGAACAATAATAGACTCAGTAGAAATGAAGATCTTTCTGACGGAGGTCAGGAAGTTAAAACTTTTGAACACTTGTTGAGTTCTTCATGCCATTCCTCAACCCTCCGTAGCTCAGTGCATGGAGGTAATAGGGCTAATGGTTGCGGCAATGGACGTGGTTCCTTTTGCTCGAATTCATTTAAGACCACTGCAACTGTGCATGCTCAAACAGTGGAATGGGGATTATGCAGATTTGTCTCCCCAGATACAAATGGACCAGAAAACCAGAGACTCACTCCTCTGGTGGTTGTCTCAGGATCACCTGTCTCAGGGAATGAGTTTCCGAAGACCGGAGTGGATCATTGTCACGACCGACGCCAGCCTCTTAGGCTGGGGTGCGGTCTGGGAGTCCCTGAAAGCTCAGGGTCTATGTTCTCGGGAAGAATCTCTTCTCCCGATAAACATTTTGGAATTGAGAGCGATATTCAATGCGCTCCAGGCCTGGCCTCAACTAGCGGAGGCCAAATTCATCAGATTTCAGTCGGACAACATGACGACTGTAGCGTACATCAATCATCAGGGAGGAACAAAGAGTTCCCTGGCGATGAGGGAGGTATCCAAGATCATCAAATGGGCAGAGGATCACTCCTGCCATCTATCAGCAATTCACATCTCAGGAGTGGACAACTGGGAAGCGGATTATCTGAGTCATCAGACTTTCCATCTGGGGGAGTGGGAACTTCACCCGGAGGTTTTTGCCCAGTTAACTCAACTATGGGGCCTTCCAGATCTGGATCTGATGGCGTCACGTCAGAACTCCAAAGTTCCACGTTACGGATCCAGGTCCAGGGATCCCAAGGCGACATTGGTAGATGCCTTAGTGGCGCCTTGGTCGTTCAATATAGCTTATGTCTTTCCACCGTTTCCTCTTCTCCCCCGGCTAGTAGCCAGGATCAAACAGGAGAAGGCTTCGGTAATTCTGATAGCTCCTGCTTGGCCACGCAGGACTTGGTATGCAGACCTGGTGAATATGTCATCGAGTCCACCATATAAGCTACCTTTGAGGCAGAACCTTCTAACCCAGGGTCCATTCAAACATCCAAACCTAGTTTCTCTACAACTGACTGCTTGGAGATTGAACGCTTGATTCTAGCTAAACGTGGGTTTTCGAAATCAGTTATAGATACTCTGATCCAGGCTAGAAAGCCTGTCACCAGGAAAATTTACCATAAGATATGGCGGAAATATCTTTGCTGGTGCGAATCCAAGGGTTACTCATGGAGTAAGATTAGGATTCCAAGGTTACTTTCTTTTCTCCAAGAAGGATTGGAGAAAGGTCTGTCAGCTAGTTCTTTAAAAGGACAGATATCTGCTCTGTCTGTTTTGTTACACAAGCGTCTGGCAGCTGTGCCAGATGTTCAGGCGTTTGTACAGACTTTAGTCAGAATCAAGCCTGTCTACAGACCTGTGGCTCCTCCATGGAGTCTAAATTTAGTTCTTTCAGTTCTTCAAGGGGTTCCGTTTGAACCTCTACATTCCATAGATATTAAGTTACTATCTTGGAAAGTTTTGTTTTTGGTAGCTATTTCTTCTGCTAGAAGAGTTTCTGAATTGTCTGCTTTGCAGTGTAATTCACCCTATCTGGTGTTCCATACAGATAAGGTCGTTTTACGTACCAAACCTGGTTTTCTTCCAAAAGTGGTTTCCAATAAGAATATTAACCAGGAAATAGTTGTTCCTTCTCTGTGTCCTAATCCAGTTTCTAACAAGGAACGTCTGTTACACAATCTTGATGTGGTTCGTGCTTTGAAGTTTTATCTAAAAGCAACTAAGGACTTCAGACAAACATCTTCCTTGTTTGTCGTCTATTCTGGCAAGAGGAGAGGTCAAAAAGCGTCTGCGACCTCTCTGTCTTTCTGGCTGAAAAGCATCATCCGATTGACTTATGAGACTGCTGGAAGGCAGCCTCCTGAACGAATTACAGCTCACTCTACTAGAGCTGTGGCTTCCACATGGGCTTTCAAGAACGAGGCTTCTGTTGAACAGATCTGTAAGGCAGCGACTTGGTCTTCACTGCATACATTTGCCAAATTTTACAAATTCGATACTTTTGCTTCTTCGGAGGCTATTTTTGGGAGAAAGGTTTTGCAAGCAGTGGTGCCTTCCGTTTAGGTTACCTGACTTGTTCCCTCCCTTCATCCGTCTCGTAAAGCTTTGGTATTGATTCCCACAAGTAAGGATGAAGCCGTGGACCGGATACACCAATGTAGGAGAAAACAGAATTTATGTTTACCTGATAAATTTCTTTCTCCTACGGTGTATCCGGTCCACGGCCCACCCTGGCATTTTGGTCAGGTTTAAATTTATTTTTGTAAACTACAGTCACCACTGCACCCTATGGTTCTTCTTTTTCTCCTAACCGTCGGTCGAATGACTGGGGGGTCGGAGCCTGAGGGGAGCTATATGGACAGCTCTGCTGTGTGCTCTCTTTGCCACTTCCTGTAGGGATTGAGAATATCCCACAAGTAAGGATGAAGCCGTGGACCGGATACACCGTAGGAGAAAGAAATTTATCAGGTAAACATAAATTCTGTTTTAAATACATCTAAATAAATTTACTATAATTAACTAAATTATTCCTATTTAAAACTAAATACTTACCTGTAAAATAAACCCTAAGCTAGCTACAATATAACTAATAGTTACATTGTAGCTAGCTTAGGGTTTATTTTTATTTCATAGACAAGTTTGTATTTATTTTAACTAGGTAGAATAGTTAATAAATAGTTATTAACTATTTAATAACTACCTAGTTAAAAATAAGTACAAATTTACCTGTAAAATAAATCCTAACCTAAATTACAATTACACCTAACACTACACTATCATTAAATTAATTACATAAACTAACTACAATTAATTACAATAAAATAAACTAAAGTACAAAAAAAAACATCTTCTATCTTCTTCCATCCGGAGCGGAGCGGGTCCATCTTGAAGACATCCGACGCGGAGCATCCTCTTCCATCTGACGTCGACTGAAGAATGAAGGTTCCTTTAAGTGACGTCATCCAAGATGGCGTCCCTTCAATTCCGATTGGCTGATAGAATCCTATCAGCCAATCGGAATTAAGGTAGGAAAAATCCTATTGGCTGATGCAATCAGCCAATAGGATTGAGCTTGCATCTATTGGCTGTTCCAATCAGCCAATAGTATGCAAGATCAATCCTATTGGCTGTTCTAATCAGCCAATAGGATTGAACTTCAATCCTATTGGCTGATTGGATCAGCCAATAGGATTTTTTCTACCTTAATTCCGATTGGCTGATAGGATTCTTTCAGACAATCGGAATTGAAGGGACGCCATCTTGGATGACGTCACTTAAAGGAACCTTCATTCTTTAGTCGCCGTCGGATGGAAGAGGATGCTCTGCTTCGGATGTCTTCAAGATGGACCTGCTCCGCTCCGGATGGAAGAAGATAGAAGATGCCGTCTGGATGAAGACTTCTGCCGGTCTGGATGTCCTCTTCCGGCCGGATCGGATGAAGACTTCTGCCCCTCTGGAGGTCCACTTGTGCCCAGCTGGGTGAAGACGGCTCAAGGTAGGGTGATCTTCAAGGGGGTAGTGTTAGGATTTATTAAGGGGGATTGGGTGGGTTTTAGAGTAGGGTTGGGTGCGTGGGTGGTGGGTTTTAATGTTGGGGGGGGTATTGTATTTTTTTTTACAGGTAAAAGAGCTGATTACTTTGGGGCAATGCCCCGCAAAAGGCCCTTTTAAGGGCTATTTGTAATTTAGTATAGGGTAGGGAATTTTATTATTTTGGTTTTTTTTTATTTTATTAGGGGGATTAGAGTAGGTGTAATTAGCTTTAAAAAATGTAATTATTTTTTTATTTTCTGTAATTTAGTGTTTTGGTTTTTTTGTACTTTAGTTTATTTTATTTAATTGTAGTTAGTTTATGTAATTTATTTAATGATAGTGTAGTATTAGGTGTAATTGTAATTTAGGTTAGGATTTATTTTACAGGTAAATTTGTACTTATTTTAACTAGGTAGCTATTAAATAGTTAATAACTATTTAATAACTATTCTACCTAGTAAAAATAAATACAAAGTTGCCTGTAAAATAAATATAAATCCTAAGATAGCTACAATGTAACTATTAGTTATATTGTAGCTAGCTTATAGTTTATTTTATAGGTAAGTATTTAGTTTTAAATAGGATTAATTTATTTAATTGTAGTAATTTTATTTTGTTTTAATTAAATTATATTTAAGTTAGGGGGGGTTAGACTTAGGGTTAGACTTAGGTTTAGGGCTTAATAAATTTAATATAGTAGCGGCGACGTTGGGGCCGGCAGATTAGGGGTTAATAAATGTAGGTAGGTGTCGGCAATGTTAGGGACGGCAGATTAGGGGTTAATAAAATGTAACTAGTGTTTGCGAGGCGGGAGTGCGGCGGTTTAGGGGTTAATATATTTATTACAGTGGCGGCAATGTCCGGTTGGCAGATTAGGGGTTAAATAATTTATTTAAGTGTTTGCGATGTGGGGGGGTGCTCGGTTTAGGGATTAATAGGTAGTTTATGGGTGTTAGTGTACTTTTTAGCACTTTAGTTAAGAGTTTTATGTTACAGCGTTAGCCAATAAAACTCTTAACTACTGACTTTTAAATGCGGTAGGAGTCTGGACAGGAGAAGATCTACCGCTCACTTTTTCAAGCAATCGTAATACCGGCGTTAGGAAAATCCCATTAAAAAGATAGGATACGCAATTGACGTAAGGGGATTTGCGGTATGCGAAAATCGCGGAAAAAAAGTGAGCGGTACACCTGTACCTGTCAGACTCGTAATACCAGCGGGCGTTAAAAAGCAGCGTTGGGACCTCTCAACGCTGCTTTTTAAGGCTAACGCAAGACTCGTAATCTAGGCTTTTTTTTTTTTTTTTTTAATAAACCTGTGTTATGTTTGCAATTGTTTTATTCACGAGAGCAGAGTATTTTTAGAACAAAAGATCAAAATGTTAAACAATAAAGACAATGTTTCACAGACTTCTTTGCTCATATTTAGCAAGGGTGCCAATATTAGTATAAGGCACTGTATATACTATAACTTCTATTATTTAAAACAAAACAAAAAAAAGAAACCAACAAAAAAAAAAAAACTTAACACCCCTCTTTCAAAACATGTCCCATGCTCAGTTGGTAACTGTTGCTATGGTGATCTTTAAGCATAAAGAATAAAATCTGGGGTGCCCCCACCAAAATATATGGTGGGATGTGAAATTCCTAATTTAAATTAATGGTCCTGTTTCCATCCAGCTGCCAAGTGACTGGCATAACAATGACAAATACCTCACAACACTGGCTCTACTTAGTTATTATCTCCCCACTAACCACAGAAATATATCATAAAACCTCTTTTTGGAAAGTACCACCATTCAAACAAGTGCTTTAATTAACTTATACAGTCCTGCTTAGACACATGATCTGGTCGTGCAACACACAATTTTTTATGGTTTCAAATAGTCACCTGGTGATTTGCATAAATCTTTCGGTGACAGGTCTGGATTAGCGTTGAGACAAATGGAGCAGCAGCTCCAGGCTCATGACAGTGGAGTGCATCGGGGGCTGGGCTTCTGCTAATTGTGAGAGTTCAGTTTATTTGAGCTGCCAGACCCATGAAAAAGAAATGCAGCAGGGGCTGGGCTTTTGCTGATTGTGAGAGTTCAGTTTATTTGAGCTGCCAGGCCCATGAAAAAGAATTGCAGCAGGGGCTGGGCTTCTGTTGATTGCAAGAGTTTATTTGAGCTGCCAGGCCCATGACGGTGAATTGCAGCAGGGGCTGGGCTTCTGTTAATTGTAAAAGTTCAGTTTATTTGAGCTGCTGAGTCTGCCGGTCACATGTTGCTCCTATTCTTGCTTTGTTTGGTTTCTCTTTGCTTGTTGGAAACTGAGTCCTCACTAACAATGTAGTGTGACAAGCAGTCCAGTATAGTCTGCCCCATTAACCTTACTGCCTTAGAATCATGCAGCCTTCTCAGATGAAAAGTCAGATAAGTGTGCTCAGTTAAAAAAACATTGGTGTTGTGTTCTGCTTTGTGTGTGTATATATATATATATATATATATATATGAGTAAATTATAAACTTTACTAAAAGTATTCTTAACGAAATTCATTGACCTGGAATAAACAAGTCCCATGCCTAAGAACTGATAGGTTTACCCTAAACCTGTTTTTCTTGAATTCCTGCAAATGGGGAACCCCTTAATGATTTGTGTATGTAGTTACAAAAAGATATTAAACAAAAACAAAACAACAACACATTTTTGATGCAGATTACAAAAATAAAATTCTTGATAGTTTAAACCTGCAGTTGTATTAACTGTACACTATACAAGTTCTGGTTAAATCCATCATGAAGTTTGAAAATTTTGAACCAAAAATGTGTATTTTTAGTATTATTTTTTTAAAACTGTTTTATTAAAAGATAAAAAAACAATATTTTCTGACTTTTTTATATTAAATATAAATACATGCACACACAGATATATATATATATATATATATATATATATATATATATTTTATGTAAAGAGCACAGCATGCTCTTTATATTAAAATGTTGGCACCCTAGTGGATGTCTTGTAGTTGGTGAGAGTGTGCTTTTTTAACATTATATATATATATATATATATATATATATATATATATATATTTCTTCTGTTATGTGTGATCAGTCCACGGGTCATCATTACTTCTGGGATATAACTCCTCCCCAACAGGAAATGCAAGAGGATTCACCCAGCAGAGCTGCATATAGCTCCTCCCCTCTACGTCAGTCCCAGTCATTCTCTTGCACCCAACGACTAGATAGGATGTGTGAGAGGACTATGGTGATTATACTTAGTTTTTATGACTTCAATCAAAAGTTTGTTATTTTAAAATAGCACCGGAGCGTGTTATTACTTCTCTGGCAGAGTTTGAGGAAGAATCTGACAGAGATTTTTTTACTATGATTTTAACCGGAGTCGTTAAGATCATATTGCTGTTCTCGACCATCTGAGGGAGGTAAAGGCTTCAGATCAGGGGACAGCGGGCAGATGAATCTGCATTGAGGTATGTGGCAGTTTTTATTTTCTGAATGGAATTGATGAGAAAAGCCTGCCATACCGTTAAAATGACATGTATGTATACACTTCAGTATTCTGGGGATGGTATTTCACCGGAACTACTGTGTTAAAGGTCACTAATCCTTTTTAATAACTATTCTCATGTTAAACGTTTTTGCTGGAATGTAGAATCGTTTACATTGCTGAGGTACTGTGTGAATAAATGTTTGGGCATTATTTTCCACTTGGCAGTTTTTTGCTTTAATTGTGACAGTTTCGTTTCTCTTCACTGCTGTGTGGGAGAGGGAGGGGCCGTTTTTGGCGCTCTTTGCTACGCATCAAAAAATTCCAGTCAGCTACTTTTATATTTCCTGCATGATCCGGTTCATCTCTGACAGATCTCAGGGGTCTTCAAACTTCTTTGAAGGGAGGTAAATTCTCTCAGCAGAGCTGTGAGAATTCTTATAGTGACTGTGTATAAAAAACGTTGTTTTGTTTTCTTATGTACAAATTTAATTAGTGTTGTTTTTTACTAATGGGAACAAACCTTTGCTAAAAGTTGTGTTGTTTTAAAGTTTGATGCAATAACTGTTTTTCAGTTCATTATTTCAACTGTCATTTAATCGTTAGTACCTCTTTGAGGCACAGTGCGTTTTTTTGCTAAAAAAGATTATAACCAAGTTGTAAGTTTTTTTGCTAGTGTGTTAAACATGTCTGACTCAGAGGAAGATATCTGTGTCATTTGTTCCAATGCCAAGGTGGAGCCCAATAGAAATTTATGTACTAACTGTATTGATGCTACTTTAAATAAAAGTCAATCTGTACAATGTGAACAAATTTCACCAAACAGCGAGGGGAGAGTTATGCCGACTAACTCGCCTCACGCGACAGTACCTGCATCTCCCGCCCGGGAGGTGCGTGATATTTTGGCGCCTAGTACATCTGGGCGGCCATTACAGATAACATTACAAGATATGGCTACTGTTATGACTGAAGTTTTGTCTAAATTACCTGAACTAAGAGGCAAGCGTGATCACTCTGGGGTGAGAACAGAGTGCGCTGACAATGCTAGGGCCATGTCTGATACTGCGTCACAGCTCGCAGAGCATGAGGACGGAGAGCTTCATTCTGTGGGTGACGGTTCTGATCCAAACAGATTGGACTCAGATATTTCAAATTTTAAATTTAAATTGGAGAACATCCGTGTACTACTAGGGGAGGTCTTAGCAGCTCTCAACGATTGTAACACTGTTGCAATACCAGAGAAACTGTGTAGGTTGGATAAATACTTTGCGGTACCGGCGAGTACTGACGTTTTTCCTATACCTAAGAGACTAACTGAAATTGTTACTAAGGAGTGGGATAGACCCGGTGTGCCGTTCTCACCCCCTCCAATATTTAGAAAGATGTTTCCAATAGACGCCACCACTCGGGACTTATGGCAAACGGTCCCCAAGGTGGAGGGAGCAGTTTCTACTTTAGCTAAGCGTACCACTATCCCGGTGGAGGATAGCTGTGCTTTCTCAGATCCAATGGATAAAAAATTAGAGGGTTACCTTAAGAAAATGTTTGTTCAACAAGGTTTTATATTACAACCCCTTGCTTGTATCGCGCCGATTACGGCTGCGGCAGCATTTTGGATTGAGTCGCTTGAAGAGAACCTTAGTTCCTCTACGCTAGACGACATTACGGACAGGCTTAGAGTCCTTAAACTAGCTAATTCTTTCATTTCGGAGGCCGTAGTACATTTAACCAAACTTACGGCTAAGAACTCAGGATTCGCCATACAGGCACGCAGGGCACTGTGGCTAAAATCCTGGTCAGCTGATGTTACTTCTAAGTCCAAATTACTTAATATACCTTTCAAGGGGCAGTCCTTATTCGGGCCCGGTTTGAAAGAAATTATCGCTGACATTACGGGAGGTAAGGGCCACGCCCTACCTCAAGACAAGGCCAAAGCTAAGGCTAGACAGTCTAATTTTCGTCCCTTTCGGAATTTCAAAACAGGAGCAGCATCAACCTCCACTGCACCAAAACAGGAAGGAGCTGTTGCTCGTTACAGGCAAGGCTGGAAGCCTAACCAGTCCTGGAACAAAAGCAAGCAGGCCAGGAAACCTGCTGCTGCCCCAAAGACAGCATGAACCGAGAGCCCCCGATCCGGGACCGGATCTAGTAGGGGGCAGACTCTCTCTCTTCGCCCAGGCCTGGGCAAGAGATGTTCAGGATCCCTGGGCACTAGAGATCATATCTCAGGGATACCTTCTAGACTTCAAATTATCTCCCCCAAGAGGGAGATTTCATCTGTCAAGGTTGTCAACAAACCAGATAAAGAAAGAAGCGTTTCTACGCTGCGTACAAGATCTGTTAACAATGGGAGTGATCCATCCGGTTCCGTGGTCGGAACAAGGACAAGGGTTCTACTCAAACCTGTTTGTGGTTCCCAAAAAAGAGGGAACTTTCAGGCCAATCTTAGATTTAAAGACTCTAAACAAATTCCTAAGAGTTCCATCGTTCAAAATGGAAACTATTCGGACAATCTTACCCATGATCCAAGAGGGTCAGTACATGACCACAGTGGATTTAAAGGATGCTTACCTTCACATACCGATCCACAAAGATCATCACCGGTATCTAAGGTTTGCCTTCTTAGACAGGCACTACCAGTTTGTAGCTCTTCCATTCGGATTGGCTACGGCTCCAAGAATCTTCACAAAGGTTCTGGGTGCCCTTCTAGCGGTACTAAGACCGCGAGGGATTTCGGTAGCTCCGTACCTAGACGACATTCTAATACAAGCTTCAAGCTTTCAAACTGCCAAGTCTCATACAGAGTTAGTTCTGGCATTTCTAAGGTCGCATGGATGGAAAGTGAACGAAAAGAAGAGTTCTCTCTTTCCTCTCACAAGAGTTCCATTCTTGGGGACTCTTATAGATTCTGTAGAAATGAAGATTTACCTGACAGAAGACAGGTTAACAAAACTTCAAAATGCATGCCGCGTCCTTCATTCCATTCAACACCCGTCAGTAGCTCAATGCATGGAGGTGATCGGCTTAATGGTAGCGGCAATGGACATAGTACCTTTTGCACGCCTACACCTCAGACCGCTGCAATTATGCATGCTGAGTCAGTGGAATGGGGATTACTCAGATTTGTCCCCTACTCTGAATCTGAATCAAGAGACCAGAAATTCTCTTCTATGGTGGCTTCATCGGCCACACCTGTCCAGGGGGATGCCATTCAGCAGGCCAGACTGGACAATTGTAACAACAGACGCCAGCCTACTAGGTTGGGGCGCTGTCTGGAATTCTCTGAAGGCTCAGGGACTATGGAATCAGGAGGAGAGTCTCCTTCCAATAAACATTCTGGAATTGAGAGCAGTTCTCAATGCCCTTCTGGCTTGGCCCCAGTTAATAACTCGGGGGTTCATCAGGTTTCAGTCGGACAACATCACGACTGTAGCTTACATCAACCATCAGGGAGGGACAAGAAGCTCCCTAGCAATGATGGAAGTATCAAAGATAATTCGCTGGGCAGAGTCTCACTCTTGCCACCTGTCAGCAATCCACATCCCGGGAGTGGAGAACTGGGAGGCGGATTTCTTGAGTCGCCAGACTCTTCATCCGGGGGAGTGGGAACTTCATCCGGAGGTCTTTGCCCAAATACTTCGACGTTGGGGCAAACCAGAGATAGATCTCATGGCGTCTCGCCAGAACGCCAAACTTCCTCGCTACGGGTCCAGATCCAGGGATCCGGGAGCAGTTCTGATAGATGCTTTGACAGCACCTTGGAACTTCAGGATGGCTTATGTGTTTCCACCCTTCCCGCTGCTTCCTCGATTGATTGCCAAAATCAAACAGGAGAGAGCATCAGTAATTCTAATAGCACCTGCTTGGCCACGCAGGACTTGGTATGCAGATCTAGTGGACATGTCATCCTGTCCGCCTTGGTCTCTACCTCTAAGACAGGACCTTCTGATACAGGGTCCATTCAAACATCAAAATCTAACTTCTCTGAAGCTGACTGCTTGGAAATTGAACGCTTGATTTTATCAAAACGTGGTTTTTCTGAGTCGGTTATTGATACCCTGATTCAGGCTAGGAAGCCTGTTACCAGAAGGATTTACCATAAAATATGGCGGAAATACCTATACTGGTGCGAATCCAAAGGTTACTCCTGGAGTAAGGTTAGGATCGCTAGGATATTGTCTTTTCTACAAGAAGGTTTAGAAAAGGGTTTATCAGCTAGTTCATTAAAGGGACAGATTTCAGCTCTGTCCATCTTGTTACACAGACGTCTGTCAGAAAATCCAGACGTCCAGTCCTTTTGTCAGGCTTTAGCTAGGATCAAGCCTGTGTTTAAAGCTGTTGCTCCACCATGGAGTTTAAACTTAGTTCTTAACGTTTTACAGGGTGTTCCGTTTGAACCCCTTCATTCCATTGATATAAAAATGTTATCTTGGAAAGTTCTGTTTTTAATGGCTATTTCCTCGGCTCGAAGAGTCTCTGAGTTATCAGCCTTACATTGTGATTCCCCTTATCTGATTTTTCACTCAGACAAGGTAGTTCTGCGTACTAAACCTGGGTTCTTACCTAAGGTAGTCACTAACAGGAACATCAATCAAGAGATTGTTGTCCCATCCTTGTGTCCAAATCCTTCTTCAAAGAAGGAACGTCTTTTACACAATCTGGATGTAGTTCGTGCCCTCAAGTTCTACTTGCAGGCAACTAAAGATTTTCGCCAAACTTCTTCCTTGTTTGTCGTTTACTCTGGACAGAGGAGAGGTCAAAAAGCTTCTGCTACCTCTCTCTCTTTTTGGCTTCGTAGCATAATACGTTTAGCCTATGAGACTGCTGGACAGCAGCCTCCTGAAAGAATTACAGCTCACTCCACTAGAGCTGTGGCTTCCACTTGGGCCTTTAAGAATGAGGCCTCTGTTGAACAGATTTGCAAGGCTGCAACTTGGTCTTCGCTTCATACTTTTTCCAAATTTTACAAATTTGACACTTTTGCTTCTTCGGAGGCTATTTTTGGGAGAAAGGTTCTTCAGGCAGTGGTTCCTTCTGTATAATGAGCCTGCCTATCCCTCCCGTCATCCGTGTACTTTTGCTTTGGTATTGGTATCCCAGAAGTAATGATGACCCGTGGACTGATCACACATAACAGAAGAAAACATAATTTATGCTTACCTGATAAATTCCTTTCTTCTGTTGTGTGATCAGTCCACGGCCCGCCCTGTTTTAAGGCAGGTAAATATCTTTTAAATTATACTCCAGTCACCACTTCACCCTTGGTTACTCCTTTCTCGTTGTTTCTTGGTCGAATGACTGGGACTGACGTAGAGGGGAGGAGCTATATGCAGCTCTGCTGGGTGAATCCTCTTGCATTTCCTGTTGGGGAGGAGTTATATCCCAGAAGTAATGATGACCCGTGGACTGATCACACAACAGAAGAAAGGAATTTATCAGGTAAGCATAAATTATGTTATATATATATATATATATATATATATATATATATATAATATTTGAGTAGTGAAATAAGGTTTATTGGATTAACGGAAAATGTGTAATTTGCATCAAAATGAAATTAGACAGGTGCATACATTTGGGCACCCTTGTCATTTTGTTGATTTAAATACCTGTAACTACCTAGCACTGATTAATTGGAACACATAATTGGTTTGGTGAGCCCATTAAGCCTTGAACTTCATAGACAGGTGCATCCAATCATGAGAAAAGGTATTTAAGGTGGCCAATTGCAAGTTGCCTCTCCTCTGTAGAGTGGCAACATGGGGGCCTCAAAACAACTCTCAAATGACCTGAAAACAAAGATTGTTCAACATTATGGTTTAGGGGAAGGCTACAAAAAGCTATTGCAGAGATTTAAGCTGTCAATGTCCACTGTGAAGAACATAGTGAGGAAAAGGAAGACTACAGGCACAGTTCTTGTTAAGGCCAGAAGTGGTAGGCCAAGTAAAATATCGGAGAGGCAAAGGCAAAGGATGGTGAGAACGGTCAAAAACAGCCCACAGCCCACCTCCAAAGACCTACAACATCATCTTGCTGCAGATGGCGTCACTGTGCATCTTCAACAATTTAGCACACTTTGCACAAGGAGAAGCTGTATGGGAGAGTGATGCGGAAGAAGCCTTTTCTGCACACACGCCACAAACAGTCGCTTGAGGTATGCAAACACACATTTGGACAAGCCAGCTTCATTTTGGAAGAAGGTGCTGTGGACTGATGAAACAAAAATTGAGTTATTTGGTCATAACAAGGGGCGTTATTCATGGCGGCAAAAGAACACAGCGTTCCAAGACAAACACTTGCTACCCACAGTAAAATTTGGTGGATGTTCCATCATGCTGTGGGGCTGTGTGGCCAGTGTCAGTACTGAAAATCTTGTTAAAGTTGAGGGTCGCATGGATTCCACTCAATATCAGCAGATACTTGAGAATAATGTTGAGGAATCAGTCACAAAGTTGAAGTTACGCCGGGTCCGGATATTTCAACAAGACAACAACCCAAAACACTGCTCAAAATCTACTCTGGCATTTATGCAGAGGAACAAGTACAATGTTCTGGAATAGCTATCCCAGTCCCCAGACCTGAATATCATTGAAAATCTGTGGGGTGAAGCGGGCTGTCCATGCTCGGCAACCATCAAACCTAACTGAACTGGCAATGTTTTGCAAGGAGGAATGTTCAAAAATACCTTCATCCAGAATCCAGACACTCATTACAGTCTATAGGAAGCATCTAGAGGCTGTTATTTCTGCTAAAGGAGGCTCTACTAAATATTGATGCAATATTTCTGTTGGGGTGCCCAAATTTATGCATCTGTCTAATTTCGTTTTGATGCATATTGCACATTTTCTGTTAATCCAATAAACTTCATTTTACTACTTATAGTTATTTGAAAGATCAAAATGAAATTGCTGATCCAAATACCCAATTATTTATACAGGGAGTGCAGAATTATTAGGCAAGTTGTATTTTTGAGGATTAATTTTATTATTGAACAACAACCATGTTCTCAATGAACCAAAAAAACTCATTAATATCAAAGCTGAATAGTTTTGGAAGTAGTTTTTAGTTTGTTTTTCGTTATAGCTATTTTAGGGGAATATCTGTGTGTGCAGGTGACTATTACTGTGCATAATTATTAGGCAACTTAACAAAAAACAAATATATACCCATTTCAATTATTTATTTTTACCAGTGAAACCAATATAACATCTCAACATTCACAAATATACATTTCTGACATTCAAAAACAAAACAAAAACAAATCAGTGACCAATATAGCCACCTTTCTTTGCAAGGACAAACAAAAGCCTGCCATCCATGGATTCTGTCAGTGTTTTGATCTGTTCACCATCAACATTGCGTGCAGCAGCAACCACAGCCTCCCAGACACTGTTCAGAGAGGTGTACTGTTTTCCCTCCTTGTAAATCTCACATTTGATGATGGACCAAAGGTTCTCAATGGGGTTCAGATCAGGTGAACAAGGAGGCCATGTCATTAGATTTTCTTCTTTTATACCCTTTCTTGCCAGCCACGCTGTGGAGTACTTGGACGCGTGTGATGGAGCATTGTCCTGCATGAAAATCATGTTTTTCTTGAAGGATGCAGACTTCTTCCTGTACCACTGCTTGAAGAAGGTGTCTTCCAGAAACTGGCAGTAGGACTGGGTGTTGAGCTTGACTCCATCCTCAACCCGAAAAGGCCCCACAAGCTCATCTTTGATGATACCAGCCCAAACCAGTACTCCACCTCCACCTTGCTGGCGTCTGAGTCGGACTGGAGCTCTCTGCCCTTTACCAATCCAGCCACGGGCCCATCCATCTGGCCCATCAAGACTCACTCTCATTTCATCAGTCCATAAAACCTTAGAAAAATCAGTCTTGAGATATTTCTTGGCCCAGTCTTGACGTTTCAGCTTGTGTGTCTTGTTCAGTGGTGGTCGTCTTTCAGCCTTTCTTACCTTGGCCATGTCTCTGAGTATTGCACACCTTGTGCTTTTGGGCACTCCAGTGATGTTGCAGCTCTGAAATATGGCCAAACTGGTGGCAAGTGGCATCTTGGCAGCTGCACGCTTGACTTTTCTCAGTTCATGGGCAGTTATTTTGCGCCTTGGTTTTTCCACACGCTTCTTGCGACCCTGTTGACTATTTTGAATGAAAAGCTTGATTGTTCGATGATCACGCTTCAGAAGCTTTGCAATTTTAAGAGTGCTGCATCCCTCTGCAAGATATCTCACTATTTTTGACTTTTCTGAGCCTGTCAAGTCCTTCTTTTGACCCATTTTGCCAAAGGAAAGGAAGTTGCCTAATAATTATGCACACCTGATATAGGGTGTTGATGTCATTAGACCACACCCCTTCTCATTACAGAGATGCACATCACCTAATATGCTTAATTGGTAGTAGGCTTTCGAGCCTATACAGCTTGGAGTAAGACAACATGCATAAAGAGGATGATGTGGTCAAAATACTCATTTGCCTAATAATTCTGCACTCCCTGTAAATGAAAATCATGGAAATTGTTAGGGGTGCCTAAACTTTTGCATACAACTGTATATATATATATATGAATACTCAGGTAAGGCAAGAGAAAGATGCCATAGATGGGATATGATAAACCCATCTATAAAAGAAAGGGAATTCAGCACTTTTAGTATAATGCTAAAAAATGATTAATTTATTCATGATTATTCACATAAGATTCATAAATAGAAAAAGTGCTAGAAAAGTATGCACAGACCACATCAGAAGCCAGTGCCCTTGCCCCAGTATTGCACAAAAGTGTTCAATTAATATACACATATCAAACAAACATAAAAACGTTAAAAATAATAAAAGGACCGGTGTTCTAAAGTTAGTTGTCTACCGCGTAGGAATGTGACTACCGCTTCACTTCCGGTGACTTTAATCAGCTGCTGGAGGTTTGTGGCACTCACTGCTCATGCGCTAGAGGCCCAACCTCCTACAAACAGCTGTTTAAGGCAGAATAGGTGACAACTTACTTGAGAACATCGGTGTTGTAAAGTAAGTTGTCTACCGTGTAGGAATTGCCGCCTGATCGCTCTGTCCTCTCCATAACATAGATTTTATTTTGCAATAATTTTGAAATAGTTTTTACTTGCTGTATTTAGTTCTTTTTTCGCCGTTCTATACCTTTATAGCAATATCGCAAATTAGTCAACGCTGTACTGTGCTGTATTTTTGTGTTTTTTGAATGATCATTTCCTAAAGCCTCCAATATAATCCTCAGACGTTTTTACCTCATTATGAATTATCTTCTTGCTTCCACCAATGTCTATTGGAGTGTTTAGGAAATGATCATTCAGAAAACACAAAAATACAGCACGGTACAGCGTTTACTAATTTGAGATATTGCTATAAAGGTATAGAACAGCGAAAAAGGAACTAAATACAGCAAGTAAAAACTATTTCAAAATGAGTGCAAAATAAAATCTGTGTTATGGAGAGAAGGACAGAGCGATCAGGCGGCAATTCCTACGCGGTAGACAACTTACTTTAGAACACCGGTATTCTAAAGTAAGATGTCACCTATTCCTTAAACAGCTGTTTGTAGGAGGTTGGGCCTCCAGTGAGCGCTGTTTATTGTGCCTTAAACATGCGCAGAGAGCGCCACAACCCTCCAGCAGCTGACTACACGTCACCGGAAGTGACGCGGTAGTCAAATTCCAATGGTAGACATCTTAATTTAAGACATCGGTCCTCATGGCTAGGGTGAAAAAATACCAAATATAGTGGCGATCACAAGATCAGATCGGAGCAGTATGTAAACAAACCAATATCACTGGTAGCCCTTCTTTACAGACTGACAACACCCTGTGGCACACAGAACCCCCTAGAAAATTCACAGAAGCCGAACCTGGGCAGGTACGAATTGGGATCTATGTCATCCGAAATTAGAAGGTCTATAAATAGATCACACACATAGTTACAAGTGAGAGGCCAAAGGGGCTACTAGTTGCTCCAGACCAAGACCTGCATGTCATCAACCTGTGTTAGCAAGTATCTTACAGCGCTAAAAAAGATGACCTCTAGCTCCTTAACAAAGTGGGTCCCTAGCCACACACAATACAAGTAAATACACAAAGAGAAGCTGAAGGAGCGCCTAATCAAAGGCAAGGTCTAAAGGCAAATATAAAGTCTAAAAACAGAGAATAATAGAGATATGATAAAAATTATTTTAAATTTCTATAAAAAAGTATGTATATTTAATGAAATAAAATGCATAAAGTGTGTCACAAAAAGGTGCATGGATCCATGACTTAATAATTACAATCTTAAAATAAGAAAAAACATATAATTCTAAAATATGTCAGTCAAATGAGACAAGTTAGATAAAAATAGCAGTAAAACATACATGTCAGTCAATTAAGATATAAATAATAATATACAGAATAAAAGGAACAGAGGATAAAGCGGTGGTTATTAGGCAATCAATGCCATGTGTAAGATGATAAAGTATAGTGCGTCAAGTAATGCCTCAGTTCTCCTCCTAAGTGTAATCCAAAGTGTGGGTGCAGAAAAAAGAAATATTGTCAAGTCCACAATGTAGATGCTGTGTCCAAAAATCCAAATTACAAATAATGTGACAATATATAAAAATACAAAAAAATCAAAAATGTGAAAAAATGAATACAGCTGTGTATATCCAGAACTACAAAATCAATACGTGATTTAGAAAAATAAGAATAAAAAATAAAGTGTTAATAATCCAAAAAATAAAATGACCAAAAAACTGTGAATGTGAAGGTCCTCAAATCCTGTGGAAAGGAAATAATAACAACATAGAGCAGTACTGTTTAGATAAATAACAAATGATTGAAATATGTCTCACCATATATTGCCAACGCATTTCGGCCCACCTATAGGGCCTTTCTCAAGACTCAAGGTCTTGAGAAAGGCCCTATAGGTGGGCCAAACAAAATTTAAGAAACATGCAGATGAGATATAGAAGAGATTTACTGAGAGAGGCCACTCTAAAAGATGTCTGTCAGCCGCCAGAAGAAGGGCTAGAAACACAAATAGAGATAAACTCTTGTTTCCAGAAAGAAAAGAGTCTAGCTCAGAAATAAGGCTGATTACTTAGTATAACTGTCATTGGAACAAGATTAGGGAAATACTTACGAAACATTGGGATCTCCTTAAAAGTGATGAGAGCATTTGTGAACAGGTAAGACAGTATCCTCTATTAACGGCCAGAAGAGCCCCCATTTTACATGATAAATTGGTGAGAAGCAACTATCTAGCTAAACCTCCTATTAAAAATTGGCTGTCCAACCATAAAGTAGTAGGTAACTTTCCTTGTGGCAACTGTGTTACCTGTGAGTTTATGGTTAAAATGAAGGTTTTCAAGGATAGAAAAGGGAAAATCTTTAAAATTAGGTATTTCTTTAACTGTAATATTAAGGGTATTGTGTATCTTTTATCCTGTTCGTGTCCCTGTTTTTATGTAGGGAAAACAAAGAGAGTTTTCAAGGACAGGATAAAAGAACACCAAGATGACATAAAAAATAAATGCAAAACTATTAGTGTTGCAAGACATTTTGAAATATGCCATTGGAGTAATCCCGGGTGCCTAAAATTTGTGGGCATAGATAAAGGAATAATTAATGGCAGAGGGGGCGATCAGGACAAATGCCTCTTACCGAAGGAATGCAGTTGGATTTACAGGCTGTCTACTATTGCTCCGAATGGTCTTAATGAGAAATTAGATCTAGCCTGTTTTCTGGGTTAGTTCTAAGAGGCCAATTTATCCCAAGATAAAAAAGCTTTATAAGTATAGATTGGAAAGATTTGTCTCTGACAGAGTAAAATCAAATGCTCGATCACAACCTGAATTTGCATATAACACAATGTATGTACAGTAAGATGTGGCTAGTGTTGCAGTAAATAATGATGTTCACAATTAATAATAATGCATTATTCCACCTGTTCCTGGGGCGGAATGCAGAGATTGTGTTAAAAAGGACCTAAGTGGGATTGTACAATCGGCCCTGAGGAAGCCCCGTTTAGTCTTGTGACGTTGGAGTGAAACGCGCGCAGGCATTGAAGGACCATGTCCCGTGACTAGGGTTGTACTGATACCAAATATTTGCATGAGTACTTGTACTCGTGCAAATGCACCGATACTTAAACCGATACCTCCACTTCCTACCCATATGCCATCTTGTGGTGTTTTTCAAATTGCATGTTCCTATTTCATTTTAGGATTTTAGGCTGGAGTGGAGACTTAACTAAAAAAAATTCACTTCTTTTCTGCCAATACAAATTGCTGTTATTTGTATTATTGTACGTCAGAGCAGTGTTTCAAAAGCTGCTACTATACAGCTGGAAGCCTACCTGGGAGAGTTTACTGTACCTCGTTCAGACAAACCCCTGAAGTACCGGGCAGTTAATAAACTGAGACTTAAAGGACCAGTCAACACATTAGATTTGCATAATCAACAAATGCAAGATAACAAGACAATGCAATAGCACTTAGTCAGAACTTCAAATGAGTAGTAGATTTTTTTTATAACAAATTTCAAAGTTATATATATTTCCACTCCCCTTGTACCATGTGATAGCGATCAGCCAATCACAAATGCATATACGTATAGTCTGTGAATTCTTGCACATGCTCAGTAGGATCTGGTGACTCAAAAATTGTAAATATAAAAGACTGTGCACATTTTTTTTAATGAAAGTAAATTGGAAAGTTGTTTAAAATGACATGCTGTATCTGAATAATGAAAATTTAATTTAACCTGAGTGTCCCTTTAATGGCCCAAAAATATCTTTCTGGCCCATGCAGTAGTGTGAAAAGTGAAAGACTGTTCAGCTTAGCGTCAAACGTCCTTACTGATATCAGAAACAGACTTATAGCTGAACATGCAGAGATGCTTATGTTCCTTAATAAGAACTTGCCAACTTTTGAAAAAAAATCTAATTGCTAGATTGCCTGTTATACTGCTAGTTTTCATATTGCACAATTATGCTCAAAACATACTGTACTCTAAGGAACATCCTTTTTAAGAATTAAATTATATTACTTTGTATTAAGTACAAATGTCAGATTGATGTTATATAGGTACCCTACAACCCAATTGCATCTAGTAATCACCCCTTTAAATTGTAGCTTTCTAGTCCCAGCTGCTGCAGCTGTTATTTATTGTTGTTACTATTATATTTTATTGTAATATTTTTTATTTATAAACATGTTCTGTGAACTTTGTGACAACAAGCATATAAAACATCATCAAAATGTCTTTTGAGATACAGTTCATAATTATAAAGAAGCCATCTTAAAACATTAGTCTGTATTGTATATAATAAATATACCAATAATCACAACAAAGAAATGAGTGAAAATAAATGTGACAATAAAATACAAAAGTGAGCCGTAATTAAAATTTCATATGTAAGGATATGTATGTTCCTTTGGGAAGGTTCTCTTCACTTTTCTGCGAACCTCTGTGTGTTCTCAAGGAAAAGGAAACAAAATATGCAACATAGTGTAACTCTGTAACCACTTGAAATGAAACAGTTCCTTGAAAAAGCTGATCTAGCGAAACGTACGTCGGAATTGACACTCTCCTGTGCGTCTTTACATCTGCCTATACACCTGGGGGAGGAGCGTTCTTTACTGGCACTGAGAGGTGGTGGTTTTAGCGGTTAAGATTCTGCTTTCCCATCCATCTCCATCCAGGACTTGTATTTTCTAGGAGGTTCTGTGTGCCACAGGGTGTTGTCAGTCCGTATAGAAGGGCTACCAGTGATATTGGTTTGTTTACATACTGCTCCAATCTGATCTTGTGATTGGCACTATATTTGGTATTTTTTCACCCTAGCCATGAGGACCGGTCCTTTATTATTTTTAACGTTTTTATATATGTTTGATATGTATATATGAATTGAACACTTTTGTGCAATACGGGTGCAAGGGCACTGGCTTCTGATGTGGTCTGTGCATACTTTTGAAGCACTTTTCTATTCATGAATTTTATGTGAATAATCATGAATAAATACATTGTTTTTATTACACTAAGAGTGCTGAATTCCCTGGCTTTTATAGTTGGGTTTCTCATATCTATGGCATCTTACTCTTGCCTTATCTGAGAATTCATATTATTTTTCAGGGTCTGCATCAGCAGTGCTGCATTGGCAACACAGATATATTCATTCAATAGTAAAAATTATATTTCTGGGGGGCGGAGTTAACCGCAGAGCAGAATGGCAGCATAAGTGGCAAGCTCTCTCTGATTCTTCGACTTAAGAGCAATATTTGGCAGCCTAAGCTCTTTAGAAAAAGAGAACATTTATCATCTAAAGTAGCCAGAAACACTTTAATACCGAACTGTGAAAATTTGACTAAAGTGAAACCCTGCAGACTTCATCACCAACCCGACGAAGCACAGTTGGCCGCTGGACTCCAAGAAACTCCCTACAGCTTAAAAGCTTTAGCCCTTTGAGATCCCGGAGGGTCGGGGCTCTGCTTCGGGGTATCTTAAAGAGACTTTTTACCATCCCTTGAGATCGGGTGTCTACCCTGAGGACGACCGCCAACCAGCCGCAAGTCCACCTACAGCCACGGGTGCAGAGCTGGGAGAAGAAGTCAGCCTATGGCCCTGACACCAAACCACAGAATTTACACAACGGCCGACACAGCAGTGTTATTGCTCGGAATACCTGAACTCCCTGACCGCTGGGTCCACTAAAGTGCATCTCACTTTGCTGCTACTATCGGAGGGTCGGGGCTTTGCTCCGGAATAGGCCGCAGCCATCTTTCTGCTCAGGTGAGAAGGCATTGGGCGATCACCCACGCTAAGAGGGCCTATCCTGGATCTGTCCTCTCCTCTGGCCAGTTACATACCTTGACCTGCAACCCGGAATCACTGCTGGCCTGCCGTGAGGACCCGGCGTAGATCCATACCACACCGGCTTTGCCCCTGTCATCGGACCAAGTTAGAACAGAGGATCCGGGTTAGAGTGCCTTGCGCACATAGAAACACCTCTCCTGTTTCAACCCTGCTACCCCGGTAGCTGATTATAGCGAAGATATCTGTAGCCTAACAGAATTACGGTACTTGCAACCAGCCCTAAGACAAGTTAGAATATTATTGTTTGCACAACGGTCATATAGTTGATAACTTCTTATCAGGCCATCAGATTGAGATCCCACATTTGTCCTGGGCCATATACTACTACCACGTCTGCCCACACCTAGGAACTCTCCTTAATCACCAGCCTACACATTACTAGCAGAGCTACCATCTGTGCATATTTTTCAAGCATCGTTAGAAAGGAACACTTCAGCCTTACTCTTTGGCCATATTGAATTCCTTACCTACAGGAGGAACCTTTACTTTCGGCGCGAGTCGCCATTTTGACTAGCATAGTAAGTGCGCAACTCCTCTGCTCACGCTAGTATACAACTCTAGCTTTACTGGATCTTTAGTAATACAGCATAGGGGTGAGTTGAGAAATCGACGCTCCTCAGTGAAAAAATTGACGAGAAGGGATTCCAGAAGCACAGATGGTGGTCATTCTGCCTGCACCCTAGTTATATAATAGCGGTGAGTGTTTGTACACAATCATAGGAACCCTATATACCTTACTCCTGTGCAGATCGTTCAGTACACACTATAAGCATCAGCTACTATATCCCATTCTTATTGCCACTCATTGACTCAGTAAAATTATCTCATATAGTCCTGCACACCGGAGTAACGGACACTGTGAATACAACCCAGTGCGCATTAACCCTTTTTGCCCAAAAGTCATTTAATCCAAGATATGCTCTAAAAGATACACTTTAAAGGAGCAGTCATCACTGAGATCTTTTATCCTAATATAACATCTAGCTGAGATCTTATGTTTATTGTACCTGCAATAAAGGACTACAAATGAAGTGAGAGCAAACAAGCTACTACTTTCTTTCTTACAGTCTCATTTGAAGTTAACAAGTATCATTAATATAAGAGACCTGGATTGAGCTATAGAGAAGGGGGAAAAATAAAGATCTGCACTTTCTATGGTTCTATATCAACAGCCTTCATTACTCTGTCAACCCAACCTCTACGTATGTTAAGCACCCCTGCATAATTTTACACTGCCTGTCTGATCCAGATCCTGAAACAACCTTGTACCTAGTCTATCCAGACAAATAAAGAGGTTTATTGGGCACTTATATTTATGTACTGCGCCATATCCATGACTCCCAACTGAATCAGGAGATTAGGACCAGTTCTAGATCACATATAGCAGGAAGGACATTAAACCAGGCCTTACTCTCCTTCCTACTAACACCAGCTGCTGCGCCAGCTTTATTGTCCCTGGGTTCATAGCCCAAGGTGGAGTGTGATTTCATATTTTGCCCTAACCTTATGCCGTTTTCTCCTACAGGTTTCTAAAGTATATTAATTTGCTAAACACACACTGATCTTGTCATATTTAGTATACTCTTACATTCCTGGCCCACCCCAGTGGCGAGCTGGCCATTTCCACCTATTATTTACCATAAAGTACCCCCCTCTCCCCCTATACTAAACTACGTGATAACCCATTAGCTTTGGCCTCGGATTGCTTAACCCCTAACACTCGGGATGTAGTGCTTCCCATAATTTTTATTCTAGTTATCTGCTAGGACCTTTGCTTCCTAGAGTTGATCTAAACTTTGAAGCATACTGCTGTGTGTACTTATTGCTCTGTGATGTGGTGATAGTGCTGTGGGTCCCGCTGCACGGGACGGGCTGCATTGGTCCCCCTCGCGCCTCCTCCGCTCCGGCCCAGCTTGTCTGGGTTGGTCACCTCCACTTCCCCTTTTCCCTTCCTCTTGGTCGTATCCCCCTCCCTGAGGTGTGTGGGGGCTCCCTGGAGCCGTCAACATTGTTGAGGTGTAGTACTATGTGCTAGGTGTCACTCCTTATGAGGACAGTGCGGGCCCCGCTCTTACAGTATACCATATATTGCTAATGTCTTACACAGGTATTGAAATTTAACCCTTCTTTCTCTCTGAGTTTAGTCCAGGGCTTTAACGACTTCTCTGTGGATACGTGGTCAGGGTGGGCCTTGTCTCCACCATACCGACATACTCCTTGGTCTCTCTTAACCATCAACCATGTCACAGTCAGCTAGAAAAAACACCAAGACCCAAGCGGCCTCGAAGCAGACTGTCCTAGACCATTTCTCTCGGCCGTACAAGAAACCTCCCTCTGTGAGCAAGGACATTAGTGACCCAGAATCTCAAGATGATGGTTCGCAATCCAGTTCTCAGTCTGTTGCACATCTCAACCACTACATCACCGAAAGTACTATTCAGAAACTCATCGCAGCTCAGACTAAATCTATCACTGCTGAGATTCAGAGAAGTTCAGCTGAACTTAAAAAGGAAATCCAAGAAATAGGAGATAGGGTTGATTCCCTCGAACGGCAACAAGACGATCTGGCTACCGATAACTCGAACCTCCTGGCCTACGCAGAAAATCTAGCCAAACAAATCTCCCAGCTGGAGCTGAAGCTGGCAGATGTGGAGGACAGAGCTAGGAGGAACAATATAAGATTTAGAGGCATACCCGAGATGGTAAACACGGGTGGTTTACAGGAATTTCTCACAGCTTTGTTCACCGCATACCTGGGACCCCTGGAAGGCAACATGCATGCTATGGAGAGGGCCCACAGGGCTCTCCGGCCACGTTCAGTATCATCAGATAGGCCGAGAGATGTGGTCGTCTGCTTCCACCATTTTACCTTCAAAGACCGGTTGATGCAGGCAGCATACAACAGACCTACTTTACCCGATAATCTCAAAGACATCCAACTCTTACCTGACCTCTCCTCACATACCTTGCAACAACGAAAGCTCTATGCTCCAATTACTACTCAGCTGAGGAAAGCAGGGATCAAATATAGGTGGGGATTCCCCACTAAGCTGTTTGTGACTAAGGACAATCAAACCCACACAGTCTCTTCACCTTCTATGGGAGGCACTCTACTAGCTAATTGGGGCCTCCAAGCTGCCCCCAGCAACCAGCAAGAGTCTCGCTCCAGATTGAGAGTCACAGCCCCTGAATGGTCTGTCAAAGAACAAAGACCAAAGCCGTCAAAACCGAACCCCCCTGACCACACCTTGAGGCCACAAGCCTCACCCACTTGATATTGTCGGCATGCTTTTCAATACCACTGTCAGGTTCATATACTGTGATTTGTTTCCATCTTCAATATTTATTGTAACTAATCTAAGTTAGAGTTTAAGTTGATATATATGGTTAATTAGCTATTATGTGTTTTTCTTATAGTTGAGCGGGGCTACTTGCACTAGTCCCTTTGTCTTTTAGACAAGGTTAACTCCCCCCCAATTTCTGGTGCCCATTCTAGGGCCCCACATAGGTGGACTATTTCCACTTGCTATCCTTCATCCCCTACTCCAACCAACCTTTGACCCTACCCTTCTCTCCTCCCCCCTCCCTCAGGAATTCTAAATGGCCTCCCTCAGATTCCTCACTCATAATGTCAGAGGCCTCAACACTGTAGGCAAGAGATGCCTTCTATCACGTTCCCTCCGTTACCACGGAGCGGACGTAGCCTTCCTTCAGGAGACGCACCTCCTAGCGGACTCCTCCCCCCCACATCTCCAAGGACTTCCCAGTATTTGAGGCGGCTTCCTTCACAAAGAAAGCCAGAGGAGTAGCCGTCCTAATACACAAAAGAGTGGCTTACGAGCCCCTCTTTATATTCAGAGACCCTCAGGCTAGATATCTCATCCTTATATGTAATTTAGATCATGTCACATATACCCTTGTTTCGGTCTATCTCCCAAACTCACTTCAACCCAGATACCTCAGGAAGGTCCTTCTGCACGTGGAGAAGGTTAAACAAGGCAGAGTTATCCTTGCTGGTGACCTGAACATGGTATGGGATGAGAAGATAGGAAAACAGGCCCCTCTAAGAAACTCCCTCCCAATCACGACCCTACCAGTCGTAGGTTCCGGGAACTTATTTGCCAGTTCACGTATTTTGACATTTGGAGGCCCCTACATCCTCTAGATAAAGATTTCACCCACTTCTCTCACCCTCACTCTACATACTCTAGGCTTGATTACTTTTTTTGCCACCCCACTGACCTGGATCTGGTCCGCTCCGTGAATATTCGCCTTACCCCGTGGTCAGACCATGACCTTATCACCTTAGACATTGATTCTAGTCACACTACTAAAACCAGAGCCCCTTGGAGACTGCCACACCATCTCCTTTCGGATGTCCCGTTTAGAGAAGAGATCAGGAAAGAGATCTGCTTCACCCTCCAGACCAATGATACCTCAGACGTTAGTGAGAATACTATCTGGGGGCATTTAAGGCTACTCTACGAGGCCTTTTCATCCGTAAGCATGCTCATCTCAGGAGACAAGCAGGCCTTTCCCTCTCCCAAGCACATAGCAGACTGCGGGTGCTTGAAACCCAACGGCGGATCCCGGACTCAGTAACCCACAAATCTGAGGTGGAAGACCTTAGGCGGCACATTTGCCAATTAGAATTCCGTAAAACACAATCCAATCTCCTCCGTCTGAAACACCTCCTATACTCCAAGGGCAATAAAGCAGACTCTTTACTAGCCAATAAAATCAGGCAGCGTGCAGGTGCCACTCGTATTCATGAAATCAAACAGGGTGGCCGTTCGGTCCGACTTCCTTCCCAGATTGGCCAACAGTTCCATAAGTTCTATTCTGAACTCTACAATATAGGCAATACCGCGGCGCTGGGGACTGCCCCCTCGGAAAAAATAGATTCCTTCCTTCACTCCCTTGAGCTTCCCACCCTTGATGACTCTCTTAAAGAGTGCATTGACTCCCCGATTACTAGCCCGGAGGTTAAATCGGTTATTAAAAAACTAAAATCTCTTAAAGCCCCTGGACCTGATGGCTTCACGGCCATTTTCTACAAGACATACCTAGCCGAACTCGCCCCTATGCTTACCAGATTTTTCAATAAGGCTATGTCCACAGGGAAATTCGACAGGGAATTCCTTGAGGCCTCCATCATCACCATTCCCAAACCCAATAAAGATCCTACCCTTTGCGCTAATTACCGACCCATTTCACTCATCAATACTGACGTTAAGATTTACGCCAAAATCCTGGCTAATCGGCTAGCAAAATTGCTCCCAACACTTATTGACCCAGACCAGGTCGGGTTCATACCAGGGAGAGAGGGCCCAGATAACACCAGGAGGCTCCTTAACATACTCCTAGAGGCCAAGAGACTGAATAGGCCACTTGCGATGCTCTCTCTGGATGCCGAGAAGGCCTTTGACCGCGTCAGATGGGAATACCTCTGGCGGGTCTTAGAGAACTTCCAGTTCCCTACACGAATTATTTTGGCAATCAAAGCTTTATATTCCTCCCCAGTGGCCTTGGTGAGAGGACTGGGGTTTGACCCCACTCCCTTTCCTATATCTAATGGCACCCGTCAGGGTTGCCCCCTTTCCCCGATTTTGTTCGCACTGGCCATGGAGCCTCTGGCTGCGGCCATCAGGACAGATAACGAGATTTCGGGAATCACCCTACACGGTACGGTCCACAAAGTAGCCCTATTTGCAGATGATACTACCTTGTTCTTCTCCAGACCCTCACGAGAGATCCCGAGACTCTTGTCCCTCTTAGAGACATTTAGTTCCTTGTCGTACTATAAATTAAATCACTCGAAATCTGAATTGTTCACTTCTGGGTTTCCCGAGGAGGTCTCCAAAAACTTATGTAAAAAATATAAGTTTATCCCCAGCCATAAGTACGTATCCCATCTCGGTGTTAAATTATCCAATTCTCTCCCCCAAATTCTTGAAGATAACCTCAAACCACTTTTGACCGAGCTAAGGTCCCTGCCCACACGTTGGAACTTCAAATGTGTATCCTGGTTAGGACGCATAGCAGCTCTAAAGATGAGCTATCTCCCTAAACTCACGTATGCCCTCCGCTGTCTACCATTAAGAGTTCCCAGAACTCTTTTAGTTCAGTTCCAGAGCGCCTGTACCAAATAGATTTGGCAGGGTAAACCCCCTAGAGTTGCTCATAATGCCCTGCAATACCCTAAAATACACGGTGGGGTTGCTTCTCCCTCTATTTTTAGATATGCGGATGCCGCTATGCTCACTCATATTTCTCAATGGGGTGTCAAGGACTCAGACAGCAAATGGAGGTCTATTGAACAAGCCTCCCTACCACATAACCTTACGTTAAGGGACCTAATATGGACGCCACCCCACTGCAGAAGGAATCTGGGTGCCTCTAACCCGATTATAAAGGAATGCCTATTCGCCTGGGACCGCCTGAGGCATAACCCCAAGGTAGCCCCTCACCCTTCCCCAATTACCTCCGTAACTGGTCTTCTGTCCGGACTCCCATCCGAACGCTTGGGCTCGGCTGGGTATTATGAAGGTGGGAGACCTATGGTCAACCCCGCCACATACAACTTTTCCCCCCTACACCCAACTCAACATAACTCCATCTACACCTTTGTATATGAAATTTGAATACTCCAGAGTTACTAGTTTCTTATTTAGGTGGGGTTTCAAACCATCTCTACCCCGACAGCTTACCATCTGGGAAGCTAGATGGCAACAGGGGCTCAGACTGGGCAAACCACTGTCCCTACACTATTCCCTTATGGAAAGCGCTGCCCCAGCTGACAAAGCCCAGCATATTCTGAAATGGGAACGGAAGTTAGACTTTACGAAACCCTCTCTAGAGTGGCAACGCACGCTCCTTTTTACAAAGAAAACCCTTCATTGCATTACCATTCTTGAAACCTACATTAAAGTGCTCACACACTGGTATTATGTCCCAGCTAGGCTTGCGAAAATCTTTCCAGAGGCCTCCCCCACTTGTTGGAGAGACTGCTCACACATAGGAGATATGATCCACATCTGGTGGAGCTGTCCCAGACTCAAACCTCTCTGGAACAAATGTTTCTCTACATTAACCAGTTTAGGTATCAACCTACCCAGAACTCCCGAGACGGCTCTGTTTCACTTAGGTGTATGTAAATTACCAAACATTATGGTGCACTTTGTATTTACCTTCTATCAGCTGTTAAACTTTAATATAGCGAGATCTTGGAAAAGATCCCTTCCCCCAGCCTGGTCGGATATTATATCCACAATGGCATACATGTACTCTATGGAGAAGAGTATCTATTATGCCTCGGGTAGGACTGATTTCTTTGAACTGATCTGGTCCGATTGGACAAAACAGATTTGATACTCTCTGGCTCCCCACCTTTGACACCTAAATGGCAGTACACCCTTAACCACATAAGCAGTAGATCTGACCTCACCCTTACACATCTGAACTAACCCCCTTTTGAAGTCATCTTAGCGTATCTTCCTACCCTTTTCCCCTTCCCTCTCCTATCTATTATTCTTTTATCTCAACAAAATTTAATAAAAACTACATTTGAAAAAAAAAATAAAAAAATTATATTTCTATATATACATTGTGGGATACTCTCTACGACAATTAAAATATATATATATATATATATATATATATATATATATATATATATATATATACATATACATACATACACATACATATAGAAATTAACAACCAAATATAAGCAATTTCTATATCTTGGCCTATATCCCTGGGTAATACTTACCAGAGGAAGAAGGGGGCGTGGATACTGGACAGAATTATCACTCCCCTGATTTACCTATAAAGGTTATCCTCAGAAACCTCACTTCCTCTTCCTACAGATGTCCAGCCAAAAAGGTGGACTAAGAAAAAGGGATTAGGGAGCCTGGTAAGTATTATCCAGGAATATATGCCAAAATATAGAAATTGCTTATATCTGGTTGTTAATTTCTAGTTATCTTGGCCTTCCATGGTAATATTTACCAGTGAAAAAGAGTATAAAGCAATACACAATAAAAGATGGGTGGGGAAAAATACAAATATAAGATTGCATGTTAAACAAAGTTTTACAATCAACAGTAAGCAGCAGCAGGTTGGCACATGTCAAGCGTAAAATTAAATGAATGTTTGATGATACGACAAACTACTGTTTAAGAAATTCCTCCAAGTGAAATATATATCAAAAGACTAATATACTGCGACTGCCGTCATAAGAACACATCTCAAGAATATTCAAAATTTGATCACTTTCTACCTAAAGGCTAAAGAAATAGTTGTTAAAAAACAGCTGAAAATACGAAACTTCAAAGTAGAAGAATGATGGCAATATAATTATGTTGTATATAAATTGTTTTCTTTAACAATATATGAAAATAACTGACAATTACAGACAACGTAGGGGGTTACCCTATACCCCTGTTTGTCCAGAATTGTTTTGGACCTGTTCATACACTTTTATCAGGCAAACAGTCTAGAACAGTACACAGCAATAACTTGAAATTCTATACACGTTTAATTGACATGATGATGACTAGAAATGAATACTCTAAACAGTAAGAGACCTCCCAGAGTGGTTAAAGTGATGTTACCATAAATTCTACTAAATCTAAAGGAATGTCCCAAGACTGTACAATTATTCTTTGGTAAGTATAGGATATCATAAGGAAATATAGATCAAGAAGAGGAAGACTTCTAAACCAGAGGTCGACAAATCTATTAAAATCTAGAAGTCAGTAAAAATATTCAGGAGTCAGACAAAGGTACCTCATATAGATATATGAAAATAACACAAAGTTAGATTCTGATTCTAAAATCACTAAGTGAATATTCTCTTCAATTAACTGAAAAAGGTTATGCAATGTGAAAGATCTTAATTGACAAACAAAAGCAAACCCGATAAAAGAACCTCCGCCACGCGACTCTTCCCCCTCCTCCTAGCGTAATGCTTTAGCCATGACGTCATTCTTTTGGCCCTCACTGGCGTCCGTGCTCAAAGTGGGGCCATCACCCGCTTTACTCCCAGTCTTTCCTTTCCTAAAGCACCGGGAGAGGGCGTGTGCCCCCCACAACACAAGCACTCATGCTTGTATTTGCAGGACCCCCCCAAAACGACACTGCCCATCATTAAAGTTGAAGCAAAGCCCTTTTCGGATAGCGACCACAGTACTACTTCCTTCGTAGGAGCCCGTCCGCAAAGGAGTCATAATCCTCAACCATATACCATATCATGGTCATCTCACTGCATCTCAGGCATCTGAAAAAACAGTTTGTCGTACTTCCACCACACCATTCCTCCATAGGTACAATATGCCACCGTTATTTCATCAAAATAGCAGACCCTGGTTAGGAAACTTCTCCCTGATAACACTCGCTAGAATGCATGAAGCCCGCAACCAATTGCCAAAAATCTTAGGCAACTTCCTGTGTATTTTCTTCCTCTCCTCCTCCTCCTCTTTTTTCCCCTGCTTCGACTTTGGGTCCTTCTTCACTTCCAGAGTCTGATCTATCGACAAGAGGGAAAATCTCTGAAAAAATGATCTTCTCCTTTACCTCCGCCGTGAGATGGATCCGCAATGGACCAATGGAACACAAACACGGTCTCCGGTAGGCCTGTTCCGACACCTGTGCCACCAGTTCCTTTAAGCCCCTGAGCAACACTGCATTCAGGACAGACACACCACTACCCTGAACACCTGAACTACCCCCAGCCACCTCACCTGCAGGCTGAGACAAAGCTCCCCTCTCCTTTTCCTCAACCTCTATTCTCACTGGTGAACGCATCCTGTGCTTCTGCATGCCTCGCGATGTGTGTTCCAGCCTTGCCCATGCTGGGGCTCTGTCCCTTGCTTGGCATCGGGATCTCCTGACAGGCGAATGTGATCTTCCAAAACTGTGACTCACCAGTTCTTGGCAACATGCAGACCTGGGTGGCCCTGAACTTTTTTGTGAGGGGGGCCCTTCGGGTTTTTGTGCCTACAGTTGTAAATCCGACCCTGGTTGTGGGGGGATGGAACCCATGGTTAGGTTCCCAGAGGCGGTTGCAGCGCCCAAGCTCCGATTAGAACAGAACTCTCCGGAGCATATCTGCCCTCGGCCGTTAATGCATGATCTGATTGGTCCGTGTCTCTGTGAGGTCACAAGATGCACAACCAATCGGATAATTGATTTATTGGAGCTCACAGATCCCTGTCTCTCTTAGCAAATACAAATATACAGGTATTTGAATAAACCACATAATTGAATGGGTATAAAAAAATAAGCAATGTGAAAATCTTTATAATATGCTATTTTACTGTTAAAATCCACTCAGAGTGTTTGTGTGTGATGTAAACTGACAGTGCCATCCATTTAAAGGGATACTGAACTCAAATTTAATATTTTATGATTCAGATAAAGCATGCAATTTTAAGCAACTTTCTAATTTGCTCCTATTCTTTTCTTCATTCTCTTGGTATCTTTATTTGAAAAAGCAGGAATGTAAGCCTACAAGCCGGCCCATCTTTGATTCTGCACCTGGGTAGTGCTTGCTGATCGGTGGCTAAATGTAGGGTGCTGAACCAAAAATGGGCCGTCTCGTAAGCTTAGATTCCTGCTTTTTCAAATAACAATACCAAGAAAATGAAGACAAATTGATAATAGGAATAAATTAGAAAGTTGCTTAAAATTGCATGCTCTATCTCAGGGTTCTTCAATCTACGGGTCGGGACCCATTACTGGGTCACAACACCATGCTTACTGGGTCGCGGCTTGTGTGTGTGTGTTGTATGAGAGTGTGTGGTGTAAGTTTGTATGAGAGTGTGTTGTGTGTGTGTTGTATGAGATTGTGTGTGGTGTATAAGTGTGTGTGTTGTATAAGATTGTGTGTGGTGTGTTTGTATGAGAGTTTGTGGGGTGTATGTTGTATAAGAGTGTGTGTTGTGTTCATGTGTGTTGTATGAGAATGTGTGTGGTGTGTAGGGTGACCACATTTCCAAACTGCCATTCAGGGACACCCCCCTCCGGACCCCGGGACAGACCTTTAAAATCCGGGACACGTAGTCACCCTAGTGGTGTGTGTTGCATGAGTGTGTGTTGTGTGTGTGTTGTATGAGAGTGTATGTGGGGTGTGTGTTGCATGAGTGTGTGTTGTATATAGGGTTGCCACCTGCCCTGGGATCACGGGACAGTCCCGGTCTGGGACTGTATGTCCTGTGTCCCGGAACTACCCTCAAATGCCCCGAGCTAAGAGCTCCCCTGGCGCAGCAGTGAGCACAGATTTTTTTTTTTTTAGTTTCAAAAAACTTTATTATATCAAGTTGAAGCATATATTACACAATATCAGAGCATTGTTGATCAGATACATAAAATAGTACGATAAACTGGTCAAAGAACAGAGTGCAAGGGAAGATTAAATTACTTCTCATAGTTCATAGATGGTAGAAATACTCGTAATTGAACATCACTCAAGACCTCAATCTGATAAATCGCTCTGCAGGATATATATAACTTGATATATCTTAACTTAACTTACAAACAGTCAGAAGCAGTGAGCACAGATTTTAAAAAAATTGCTGGCCAGGGGAGCTCTTAGCCCGGGAGGAGACACGGAGCCTGGAGTGTGTGAATTGTGGAAGGGGGAAGAGGAGAGTCGAGGTGATTGATTTGTCACATTCTGTGAAGCGCAGCTGTGATGCGCATAACCGTGTGCGCAGATTTATTAGCGCCATCTAATAAGGAAAGGAAGACAAACAGCAGAGGTGTGCGAGTGTGCTGCTGTGTGCAGTAGGATTTGCTGAGCAAAATGTAAAACCAATAATTGTCCTAACTACTGGCGCAGTACTACGAGGTAAGAATCAGCAGCTGGCTTCTTTAGCTTGGTGTTCATTTACTGAAAACACAGAAACCTGCATTTATTTCCGGCATCTGTACAAATGTCCTAGGGTAACTAGATATAAAAAAGTCCAGATTTTAGCTGTGGTCAGAGATGGGGAAACGCTTGACCACCATATATAAAATAAATAAATAAATATATATATACTAGTCCTAAATCCCATTCACACGGGCCATTTTTTGCAGGGTACAGCGGTCCCACCCCTTGCGCTCTCTCCCTCCCCCTCTCTTTTGCTCTCTCTCTCTCCCCCCTCTCTTTTGAGCTCTCTCCCACTCTCTTTTGAGCTCTCTCCCACTCTCTTTTGAGCTCTCTCTCTCCCCCCTCTCTTTTGCGCTCTCTCTCCCCCCTCATTTGTGCTCTCTCTCTCCCCCCCTCTTTTGCGCTCTCTCTCTCCCCCTCTTTTGAGCTCTCTCTCCCCCCTCTCTTTTGCGCTCTCTCTCTCTCCCCTCTCTTTTGCGCTCTCTCTCTCCCCCCTCTCTTTTGCTCTCTCTCTCCCCTTCTCTTTTGCTCTCTCTCCCCTCTCTTTTGGTCTCTCTCTCTCCCCCCTCTATTTTGCTCTCTCTCTCTCCCCTCTCTATTTTGCTCTGTCTCTCTCCGCCTCTATTTTGCTCTCTCTCTCTCCCCCCCTCTCTTTTGCTCTCTCTCCATCCCTCTATTTTGCTCTCTCTCTCCCCTCTCTCTCTCCCCCCCTCTCTTTTGCGCTCTCTCTCTCACCCCTCTCTTTTGCGCCCTCTCACCCCTCTCTTTTGCGCTCTCTCTCCCCCCTCTCTTTTGCGCTCTCTCTCCCCTCTCTTTTGCGCTCTCTCTCTCCCCCCCTCTCTTTTGCACTTTCTCTCCCCCCTCTTTTGCGCTCCCCTCTCTTTTGCTCTCTCTCTCCCTCCCCTCTCCTTTGGTCTCTCTCTCTCTCCCCCCTCTATTGTGCTCTCTCTCCCCCCTCTATATTGCTCTCTCTTTCTCCTCCCTCTCTTTTGCTCTGTCTCTCTCCCGCCTCTATTTTGCTCTCTCTCTCTCTCCACCCTCTCTTTTGCTCTCTCTCCATCCCTCTATTTTGCTCTCTCTCTCTCCCCCTCTCTTTTGCTCTCTCCCCCTCTCTTTTTCTCTCTCTCACCCCTCTCTCTCACCCCTCTCTCCCCACCTCTCTCCCCTCTCCCCCTCTCTCTCCCCCTCCTCTCTCCCCCTCTCTCTCCCCCTCCTCTCTCCCCCTCTCTCTCTCTCTCTCCCCCCCCTCTCTCTCTCTCCCTCTCTCTCTCCCCTTCTCTCTGTCTCCTCCCCTCTCTCTCTCCCTCTCTCTCTGTCTCCCCCCTCTCTCTCCCCCTTCTCTCTCCCTGTCTCTCTCCCTCTCCCCCTTCTCTCTCTCCCTCTCCCCCTCTCTCTCCCCTTCTCTCTGTCTCCACTCCTCTCTCTCCCCCTTCTCTCTCTCTCACCCCCTCTCTTTCCTCTCTCTCCCCCTCTCTCTCCCCCCTTTCTCTCCCCCTTCTCTCTCTCTCCCCCTTCTCTCTCTCCCCCCTCCCCCCCCCCCTCTCTCTCTCTCCCCCTCTCTTTTGCTCTCTCTCCTCTCTCTCCCCCCTCACTCTCTCCCCCACCTCTCTCTCCTCCCCCCTCTCTCTCTCCCCCTTCCCCCCCTCTCTCTCCCCCTTCTCTCTCTCTCCCCCTCTCTCCCCTTCTCTCTGTCTCTCCCCCCTCTCTCTCCCCCCCCCCCCTATCTCCCCCTCTCTCTCTCCCTCTCTCCTCCTCTCCCCCCCCCTCTCTCTCTCTCTCCCCCCTTCTCTCTGTCTCCTCCCCTCTCTCT